>NC_133405.1:139915053-140147467 GCF_047511655.1 Castor canadensis
CAGTACCCAGGGAAAGGGCTGAAACATTTTAACTAATTCTATACAAAGTCATTAAGATAGGAAACAGGATGCAGGGAGAAAATAGTTACACAAGCATCAACTGAACAGAATAATGAGGGAAGCAAAAGCCACTCAGCTCAGGCCCAACTTCACACTGATATGTTTTTCTAGAACCCATTATACTCTTTTTCAGTTTTCAATTGTGTTTCACTTACAAAGTTCACATTGCAGTTTTTGTGCTTCAAGAGACTTCTAATCAAAAGTATTACTAAGTAAGATGAAGGGGAAGGTTGTCTGTTCTGCTTTTATGAAGATTAAATCTGTAAAAGGTCCTTTTATGAATTGCTATTAGTTATATGCACCCTACCCTTCTTTTTGTTAATTTACACCCAAAGGTTGTTTGTGTTTGTTTGTTTGTTGTGGTACTGGGGTGTGAACTCTTGGCCTACACCTTGAACCACTCCGCCAGCCCTTTATTGTGATGGGATTTTTTAAGGTAGGGTCTCCTGAACTATTTTGCCAGCACTGGCTTCAAACTGCGATCCTTGTGATCTCTGCCTCCCCAGTGGGTAGGGTTACAGGCATGAGCCACTTGTACCTGGCATTTGTTTGTTTGTGAAAGACGCACAAGTTTGTAAGTAAACACGGAGTGAGTTTTTCCTTAGTGTGTGTAACTTGAAAAGAATTAGGAAACAAATGATACTTTGTTCTCACCAGTTTAAAACATTAATTATTTCTAAGGATAAAAAAGCTGATGTAATTTTGAAGTGTAATGCAAATGAAGCTAGAAGCCAGAAGGCATACGGAGAGCTTCCAGAACATGGTAATGTCTATAGTGTTACCAAATGCTGTCATGTGCTGTTATGGTTCCTTAGGGATAACATGAGGGATTTTGGTAGAATTGGGTCTGTTGTGTGTTACAAAATTTTAAGTATGGTAGCATTTTAGAAAGTTAAGTAGGAATCACTAAAAAATGTTCTTTTGGTGAGCAGTTGGTGAGTTTATAAGCTTTGAATATAGAGCATCCAAGAATGCCATTTAGGAAACTTTTTCTTACTCTCTCCTCCTTTTTTGGTACTAGGGTTCTCCTCCTTCTCCTGCTCCTCCTGCTTCTCCTCCTCCTCTTCCTCATCCCTTCTCTTCCTCCTCCTCCTCCTTCTCTTCCTCATCCCCACCTTCTCCTCCTCCTCCTCCTTCACTTCTCCTCCTCCTCCTCATCCCTGCCTTCTCCTCCTCCTCCTACTTCTCCTCCTCCTTCTAATTCTCTTCCTCATCATCCCTGCCTTCTCCTTCTCCTCCACCTTCTACTTCTCCTCCTCATCATCTCTGTCTTCTCCTAGTCCTCGTACCTGCCTTCTCCTCCTCCTCCTCCTACTGCTCCTCCTCCATCTACTTCTCCTCCTCCTCCTCCTCATCTCCACTTTCTCCTTCTCCTCCTCCTCCTTCTACTTCAACTCCTCCTTTATCTTGTTTTCCTTCTTTCTCCTCCTCCCTGTTCTCCCCCTCTTCCTCTCTTCTTCTCCTCCCTTCTTTTTTCCTCCTTTGCTTCACTTCTTTCTTTTTTTCTTCTTTCTCCTCCTCTGGCTTCTTTTCTCTTCCTTCTTCTTTTCTCCCCATTCTCCTTCCCTCCTTTTCTTTCCCTTCCCCTTCTCCCTCTCCTTTGTTCTCTTTTCTTCATGCCCTTCCTCTTGCCCCTGCCTTTTTAAATACTGAGTTTTGAACCCAAGACTTCTGTGATGCTAGGCAGGCACTTGATCCATGCCTCCAGAACTGAAGGTATTTTTTAAAAATACAGTCTCATATCTTAGTCCAAGATGAGCCCAGACTGTGATCTCCTACCTATGGGTTTCCACGCAGTGAGGGCCACAGACCTGGCTCATTTGCAGAGGTGTGATCTGAACAATTTTCTTTTTGCCTGGGCTGGCATTGAACCATAATCCTCCCAGTAGCTGGGATTATAGCTGTGAGCCACTGTGCCTGACCCCTGATAGTAGATTTGAACTCAGGGTCTTCGGGTCACTAGTCAAGTGTACTACCTCTTAAGTCACACCTCCAGGTCAGTTGCTTTCACTTGCTTTTCAAATAGGGTCTGTGGTTTCCTCAGGCTGGCTTCTGACTACCGTCCTAATTTCACAATTAGGATTATAGGAATCATCTACCACACCCAGTTTATTGTTTTGAAATAGGGTCTTGCTAACTTTTTTGATCAGGCTGGTCTCAAAATATGATCCTCCTTACTCTACCTTCTTAAGTAGCTGGCAACTTTATTTTGTTACTTCTTTTAATAGGGGGTTTCACTATGTACCCAGATGAGATCCCCCTGCCTCAGTCTCCTGAATAGCTTGGGTTGCTGGTGTGCTGCACCATTCTCAAGAGACTGGCAGTTTTCATGTAAGCATCACCAATTAGGATACTTGTTTTGATTTTTATAGAGAACAATGTTCTCTTATGTGTTGGCATGGTTAGGAGTTGTGTGGTTTTGTATTGCAGTGCTGGGATTAGAACCCAGGGCCTTCACATAATGTAGTACTCAACCACTGAGCTACATCTTATCAGTCAGAAAGATTTACTCAATTCATGCTTACGCATAAGAAATAAAACCAAAACAGAGCTGCTACACTTAAACTGCCAATAATTTCATCAGGATCCTCATGTTACATTCCCAAGCCCTTCATGATTCATGATTGTACCTACAGGGTATATAAAACAAAAATACTTATTTTCTTTCTGAAAGGCCAACATAAAGCATTGTCACTTGAAAACTTGGAAAGACTAAACTAAGACCATGCATGAATTTGTAAGCCTCAATGTTTTCTTTACAGGGCAGCTAGTTTATTTTTAATTCCAGTGCATTTTATCATAAAAATAGTAAGATTCTTCCTAACAATGATGATCCTCATGAAATTATTGGCCTTTTTAAAACTAGCAGCTCTTTTTGCTTTTATGTCTTACAGGTATTTGACTAAGTCTCTCTGACTGGTGAGAACTCGCATACTATGAGGATATTTCTAGGCCTTTCTCAAATCCTTTCTGAAGGATATTTTGAAGGTTTTCAGTGAGTCTAATCAGAGTCTGTCGGCTTTACTAAAATACTCTTTTGAACAAAAGAACACATGGCTCTTGTTTTTGTAACAATTTTTAAATGAATGATCATCTGGGGGACTTTTATTAATTTGATCTCTGAGATCAATGTGTATTGTTTTATGTCAGACCCATTTCTTTTCTTAATAATACTTAATAATATTTTGATTATTCAGTGGGCATTTTTGTTATTGTATGTTTAGCTAAAGTCAATGAAACGGACACATTTGGTCCCAGAGAGGATGATGAAATCCAGTTTGATGATGTCGGAGATGATGATGAAGACATTGATGATGTAAGTATTATGACCCTTACAGATGTTTTGTGTATGTTCTTTATGGATTATATGTCTTATCTGGGAGAAAGTCCCCTTCTTACCCTGATATTTTCCTTTGGCTTCATTATGCTGAATACATAAATTTAGGATATGTTTCTGAGCTTGAATATTCAGTACTTGAATATTTGGAACTAGCCAGAAACAAGCTGTTTATTCTCTGATTTATAATCCCTTGGGATATTTCTTTCTCTCAAAATCAGGATTAGTTTTGGCAGAAGCCGTGCCATAATCCTAGCTGTTTTAAGGAAGAGTACGTAAAGAGGTAGTCGTTGACAATTTCTTTTGTGTGTGTGCGTTGCTGGTAGAGGGGTCAGCATAGTGTCTTCCAAGAATTTTAGCAGTTTTGAGCTCATGCCTTTTCTGAAACAAAATATTTGTGTTAAAAAGACTTATTTGATACAGCGTTGAAATTGCAGCATCCTTTGACAACCTTCTTTCAACGGAGGCATGTTGTCAGGATCCTGTTATTTTATCAGGTATCACTGTTGCCCTAAACCTCACTTGGAGTTGCTGTGTGATTAATTTGTGAAAAACGGCTGTTCTTCCTAGCATAAAGTAGTGAGCTCACAAGAGTACTATGTTTTTTAGTGTTCTTTTGCTGTTCTACATTTAAATGAAATTCCTTGATACACATTTATTATGACAATTGCTTATGTGTTTATATTCATGTTTATGTTTGTAAACATAAACATGTATAAGTAATGCTTAGCAAGCCCTCTGCCACTCACCTTTATCCTTAGCCCTTCATTGTTGTATATGTAGTATATTTAAGTCAAAAATATTTATTTTCTTAAACGTATGTATACCTATCCATTCACACACACACACACACACACACACACACACACACATACACACTATCCCATTTCAAACCATTTACATTACTTATACTGTGAATGTGTGTGTGTAACTGGGATGGCAGTATAGCTTACAGTTCAGTGAGGTTCTTCTTTTAATTCCCCAGTAATGAAAATGTATAAAGCCAAAATAATGAGTGTTTGATTAGACACTAAGTTGAAATTTTAGAATACGTAGAGTAACTTTTCAAAAAAGATTGCATGTGGCATAATTACCAGAGCTTGTCAAAAATGCACAGGGCCAATTTGGGGGAGTCAGTTGGGTGTCAGGTGACCCTGATGTTCACACCTCATGGAGAATCCTTGATCAAAAACAGTGATCTCTAAAATTTTATTCCCTAATGTCTTTGTAAGAGCATCTTCAAGCTATTCAAAGAAGTTGAAAATTTTCAATTCAAGTAAACATCAGCTAATTTTACAACTTGCATTTGTTTATACGTGGTTTATTCATACCATCCTATTTTCTATTTTTACATTATTCCAAACCACTTACATTACTTACACTGTAAAATAGCATACCCTCTACCCCTATTCTGTACCACTATTGTGTGTGTGTGTGTGTGTTTATAAATTGTATATACAAGTTTTAAAACATACATCACTCCAGTGTTACATAAGTCTTAAAGCTATCTAAGTGTAAAAAGGAAGAATGATGAGTAGTGAACATGTTCTTCTAATTTCTTTGTACACTTCTCTTTCGGGACCCTAAGCCAAAGGAGTCTTATGACAAAACAATATTAATGATACTTTCCTGAGATAAGAGACTGACGTATCATGTCACTATTGGGTTGTGGTTTAAGGGCAGATCTGAACATTTTGTCAGCTGACCTTGGTTTTAGATAATTAAAGATCCTGTCCAGACTGTATGTGTTAATACAAAGCTGTGTGCACAGATTAGATAGACTAGATGAGAGTGTAGGCACACTAACCATGTTTTCCAGAAAATATAATCTATGCAACTATTTCTTCTGGAACACTTTGAGTGGGCTGAGAGGGGAAGGGATTGGAAAGACGTGGGACTATCAAGGAAATTTGGTATTTTGACTATTTCATAAAGGCTGCTTTTGTTTAAGACCTGAGGACTCTACTACTTCTAGAGCAGCTCTCTTTTTACAGCTTTGAACATCTGCAAAAATTTAAATTACACTAAATTAAAATTAAGTTAGGGTAGATTTAGTGTTGCTCCTGTGACCAGATTGACTCAAATTAGAGAATTTGGTTTAGCGATACTTCTATTCGGAAAGAATTATATATATTCCTTAGTGTGTATGATCAGCCTCAACACAAGCAGATCTCTAGAAACAGAGCAGGAAGGAGATGCTAAGTTGTATTGTGGATATTATGGATAGTGTGTAACACGTATAAGGATATTATGCATAACATATAACATTCTGAAAGCGAGAAAGATATTCTGGCAACAGAGAGGAATAGAGGAAAATTTGATATACAGAATGTTCATAGAAATTTAAGGGCATCTTACATTGCGTAGAATGTTGTAATGATTATTTTCATCCATCTCCTGTTCTTCTTGCTTCCAGATCTAAGCTGAACCCAATGTGTTATATCCCAAGTATTCTCAGGGTCGTTCTACATTCGGGATCTTGGTCATCAGCTGTTAAGAGTAAGACTTCATTTAGCTTGCCAAGGAAAGCAGATTGGTTTGTTTGCATTTTAAAAAGTATTTGTTATATTTCTTTGAAGACTGAAGATGTTGCGTTAACTGACATGTGAAAACGTAGACGTAATGCTACCATGTGCACTGATAAACCAATACTTCATTTCTAGTAAATGAATGCCACCACTCAGTTGTTTCCCTTGTGACCAGAATGGATTTTAGCCGCTTTCAGAACCGTTATGTTCTAATTATCTGGACGTTCTCTGGAGACTTTTTAAATCTAATTTATAAATTTTTAGAATTCATCAACATAAATCTGCATTTGGAGTTGAAGAATATCGATCTGTTTTTGAAATGTATGTACCCATCTGTATTCTTAAAACTTCGGTATTTTATACATTCTTGTTTGTCATTTACATTGCCACTGTACCAAAAAAAAGCATTTTCAAAATGTAAATTTAAAAGCATGGGTAGCAATTTGGGGTTTGTAACATTAGCAGCTGGAGAAATTGAATACTAAGTGATAACCAGTTATCTTGAGGTTTTAAGGGAAAAAGAAAGTGAAAATAACTACGCTGTTGTATTTACATAGAAAAGTTTTGAAACAAGACAGGTTGTAGTGGTACATAAAACATTTACTTTTACTTTTACAAAATAGGTTAGGTAAAAATGTCATTTTACTCTAATTAAATTGCATTGTACAAGTGAAGAGCCAATCTCATAATAAAAGAGGTCTCTGTTTTCCTGATGCAAGACTCATGGAAATAAAACTATAATAAAGTGTCACGTTGAGCATCTGGTCTTCTTACTTTGTGTTACTGGCATGTTGTTACACGTACTGATATGATACACATACTGGCACATCTGACTAGCAATTTGTATCATAGTCTCTGTTTTTAAGATTTGCTTATTTTATAAATTTGTTAACTCTAATAAAGTGAGGTCTGGCACACAGTTCAATCGTCTACGTCTTTAAGGAAACAGAGTCATTGATCAGTTTGTAAAACATTCTCCCAATTATTTTCACAACTGAAAATAAGGGAATACAACTTCACATGGCTTTGTAACACAAAGGTAACAACTATGAAGATGAATAAACCTG
This sequence comes from Castor canadensis, assembly GCF_047511655.1. Lineage (NCBI taxonomy): Eukaryota > Metazoa > Chordata > Mammalia > Rodentia > Castoridae > Castor > Castor canadensis. The sequence continues at coordinate 139,922,046 of NC_133405.1, forward strand.
CATTTGACTGTGTCCCATTTTGCCATACATCACAAACACACCAACACCATAGATTGAAGATACGAGGCCGGGTTATTTATTTCCTGAAATAAGTAAAATAAGAAATATAAGTACACGGTGTAGTTTGAAGTTCTTACTCTGTGGAGTTCTGAACACTGACATAGGTGGGATGTGTCTTGAGAGTAAGGACTGCTTTTAACACTTAAGTAAGCAGATTTAACGAGCTGACTTACCGTCAGTGTTGATGAGTAATCAAAACTCACATTTCAGAGTAATACATTAAGGGAAATTGCTGAATTTACAGGGTATATCCTTTTGCCCTACTTTGCCTAAAGCTTAGAATTGTGCTTCATTAGTGTAAAACTGCTCTAACGCTTTTCTTCTAGCGATACGGTTTGTCTAAAGATTCTTTGAAAAGACAACTGTGGTTGCAATTTGTGGATCTTTGTTGTGAAACAATTTTCTTGCTTTTGGTTGAAATTCCATTTTACCACTTCATCCTGGAAAGTCTAAAATTGCAATTTAACATTAAAGCAGGAATAAGTCACAGCTCTATGTACTCTACTTGAAGGAGTTGTTTTGAAAACATTGTGTGGAGATTTTCTGCTTTCATGGCTTTGATTATGTTCTAAATGGTTTTAGGCATTGTTAGCATAAGCTGTGTTATTTGTCAGAGTCTCTGGCTCTGTCTGTAACAGTAGCGCAGACCTGATACAACTGTCTTCCAGACAGTGGTATGGGCCTACATACTTCATCACCACCTATCTGACACTCAGACCAGTCAGGACAGCAGTGCATGTTCAGATAACATAGGGGGTCACCTGGCAGTAAGAGCCACATAGATGTGGTGACACCAAATGCTGTTAGTACTTAGGGTTATTTTTTTTTCTCAGAAATGATACTTTAACCCCACAATCATTCATACCTGGAATAGGGCAAAAGCCTGGGGTTCCTTTCTGCCTGAGTCAACTGTTGTGTCCATTACAGAACAAATGGGAACTGGATATGGTTTGAGCTGGGCAAATAAATTCTTGGGACCTTCTTTGCTCATGTGATACCCAGGGCTTTTCTCCTAGACCTCTTCAGCTGAGTGGCCTGTGGGTGCAAGTTGAAGTATGAATCTGTGGCCAGGCAAACTTTCTGTTGGAATTCTTCTGGCAGTACCTCGAGGATGGGGCAACAATAAGTCTATTTACACTGCTCAGTGTCACATCAGCCTGTACTGTAGAGGGACAGGAGTAACTCAAAGGTTTTCTTGCCCTACCTGTTAGTGACAGGCATTTGTACACTATGCACGAGGGAGGGGTGAAAGAAATACATCTTTCTTTGGTTGTGGCACTGCTGTGAATCTGCATGTGATGAGCATTGTCCATGTGTTTTCCTATGATGTTGTTGGAATGTCTTCTTTTTACCTCAGATGTTGTTTGAGTTATCTCTCTTGTTGTGTTTTAATTCGTTTAGCATAGGTTCGTGTCCTTCATTTTCCTTTTGTGAGGAACCAGAACTTTATTCCAATGATCTTTTATATTTTTGTCTCCATTGCATTTTTCCTGCTCTGATCTTAATTTCTGTTACTTTTGGATGAAGACCGCTCTTGTTTCACTTGTATCTTGAGATGCAGTGGTAATCTGTTCCTTCATGTTTTTAAATATTTTTTTATGGTGTACTTTTTTGATTTGGACATTGACTGCTATGGACTTCCTTAGTAGTGCTTTTGCTACATCACATAGGTTTTGATATTTAGTGTCTCCATTTTTGTTTTATCAAGAAGAACTTATTTTTTCTTATTTCCTATTTAATTCCTTTGTTGTTCAAAATTAAGCTGCTTATTTTCCATCTATTTGTATGGTGTTTAAAGTTTTTGTGTTTGATTTCTAACTTGATTCATTATGGTCAGAAAACAAACTTCCCATGAATTCCGTTTCTAAAAAATTGTTAAGACTAGGCTTATGAGCACTCATAATCTATCCTAGAGAATGTTCTATGTGCTATTAGGTAAAATGTGTATTTAACAGCTCTTGAATGTAATAATGTGGGTATTTGTTAGGTCCATTTGGTACCAGGTGCAAGTTAACTTGTATCTTTCTTACCTAGTATTTTTGCTAATTTTCTGGAAGGCCCTGAAATCTTCCCATCTGTGGTGCTCACTTTCATTCTTTTTTAGCTGTAAGCAATCTGACCAGGTGTGGCTGCAATCTACAGCACAAGTGTAGATATGGTGTTAGCTACTACTGTTTTTCTTTCTTTCTGCAGATACTGTGGGCTAGTGGGACTTTAGCCTCTTCCTAAGTCTGGATCTTTTATCATCCCAGTTCTTTAAGGAAGAAAATCTGCTAGAGTTTGAGTAGGAATGGGTTGTGGACAGAGGTGGACTTAATTCTTCTCAACTGAGTTGTGGGGATAGCTCAGAGGGAGAATACCCGACTCTGGAATATGTGGGCTTGGTCTCAGTTCCTAGCAATGGAAAAAACAATGAAAAGGAGAACAAAGGAATAAAACCATAAGGAAAAATGAGAGATAAAAAATAAAATTGTAAAGGTAACTCAAAAGAAAAAACCCAAACAATAAGTGATAAAATAGATTGAAAGAGAAAACTGAGTGAAACTCATCCTAACTTGGAAAAGCAATCAGGGGTGGATGCTATGGAATATGACAGTCTAATCTCTGAGTGTCCCAGGTGCCCTGTATGGGAGGAGTAGTGGCTCATGACTGTAGCTTATTGAGTTTTCTCTCAGCTTTCACCAAGTGAGTTCATGCAAAATGCAGGCTGTGCCAGGTGACTTGCTGAACCAGTGAAGGTGAAATGCTAGCTGTCAAAAGTATATTTTCTCTGAAGGTTTTTAGTCTGCACACTGGCAATGTGGTCAATCCCCAAATCGAGAATCTCTCATATGGCTGCTACCTCCCCAGTCAATATGACATGGTGCCCACTGAGACCCTGACAGAACAAAGGAAGACTATTGAAAACTGTAAGAAGTGCCAAGTGACTCCCAAAGGCAAACTTACCAACACTACATTAGACCTATTGGCTAAAAAACTAAGTCATGAAAGCATGGAATGATATATTTCAAGCACTCTGGGTGATTACTGTGATTACTATATCCAGCAAAGTTATTCTTTAAAACTGACAGAGAAATAAATACCAAGAGAAGCACAAACTAAAGTAATTTATGACCACCAAGTCACCATTGCAAAGGATTCTTAAAGGAATCTTACAGAGAAGAGGAAGACAGATAGTCACAACCATGAGAGTGTGGGAGAGAATAAATCTCACTGTAGATAAGCAAGTGAAAAATAGGAAGGAATCAAAGACTAACAACTTAGTAAACCTCAAAACCTCTAAGACAAATAAGAAAGAAAAAAAGCAGTGCTAGAGTCAAACAGGACAAAAACTAATTTCATCTATTTCTTCTTGCATTTCTACTAGTTTTTGCTTCATGTTTGCCTCAGGCTCTGTCATTTGGCACTGCAATATTAGGAGTTCTTTCAACTACTTGTATAATTGGCCAGTTTCCTCTTATATGATACCCCTCTCTATATCTTACAATTTTGCTTTGTTTGAAATCTCTCATGAAATTAGTAGAGCTTCCCTACCTTTCTTTGATTTGTACCAGCATGGTGAGATTTTTTGATTCTTTTATTTTTGATCAATACTTGTAAAAACATCGCAAGTCATTTTTTTACGCAACATACAGTGGAGTCTGTTTTTTAATCTGAAAATCTCTGACTTTTTATTTTGTTTTGGTTTCGGCAGTAGTGGGGATTGAATGCAAGGCTTCACATTTGCTAGGCAGGCATTCTACCACTTGAGCTGCTTTGGCAGCCCCTGTGATCATGGACACTTAAAGTGCTATACATAAATTAATTTCTATTGTATTTGTTACTGTTTTCTGTTTGCTTGGTAACCTGCTCTTATGTCCCCGTTTCTGTCTTCTGCTCTTATAACCTCCTACTAGGGTAAATTATGTGATTCTATATTTCTCTATCTTGCAGAAATTATACTTGTTTTAAAACTTTTCAAAGAGGTTGCCTGAAATTTGAAATACACGTATACAACTAATCTAAGTTCACTTTCAAATGTACTATACCATTTAAAAGTAGTGCAAGTATCCAACGTAACAAAATATTTCTGATTCCTCCTTCCTGTCTCTTGTGTCACTTTCATTTATTTCACTTGCACATAAACCATGATCACTGCATATATTCTCACTATTACTAGTTTAAGTAAATTTCTTAAATCAGTTAAGAAGTTAATTCTTTGTCATTTTCTGTTTTGGTGTGCAACTCTTTTGCTTACCTTTTCCCTTCTCTCTGACAAGCTTCTTTTTAGCATTTCTTGCCCAGTGTCTGATTAGAATTCCTTTTAATTTGTAAATTAAAATTAGAAGACTATCATCCTTGTTCTTCTGCTTCCATTTCAAAGGACAGTTGACAAGATGTAAGTTGTAGTTTAGTGTGTATTTTCCCTCTTGGCACATTTATTATATTGCTTCTGGGTCTTCTTGCTTGCATGATTCCTGAGAATAAGACATAGATGCTTTTCTATAGGCAAAGTGTTTTTATGCCTTATGTTAAGGTTTTGTATTCTGTCTGTTTTGAATATATTTCCAGGTACAGTTATGCCAAGTCTCTACCATCCTGATATCTGGGACTTGGTTTCTGTTAATTGAAATTCCCTCTGCAAACTGTGTGTGTGTGTGTGTGTGTGTGTGTGTGTGTGCGCGCGTGTGTGTGTTTTCTGTTCCTTCTGCTATTACCATTACAGGATTTTGCTCTCTGTGTAGTTGTCCTATACTTCTTGGATATTCATTCTGCTCTTTTAAAGTTTTGCACTCTTTATTTGGGGGAAGGAGACAGGGTCATGCTATGACTAGACTGACCTTGAACTCACTATGAAGCCCTAGCTGGCCTTGAACTTGTGCTTCTCCTGTCCCAGCATCCTGAGTGCTGGATTACAGGCAAGTGCCAACACATCCAGTTGGTTTCTTTCGTTGTGCTTTGTATTTTGGAAAGCTTCTATTGCTTTATCCTGATGCCTATAGGTTGATTCTCAGTTATGTCCAGCGTACCAGTGAGCTTAGCAAAGTCATTCTACATTTTGTTTTGCTTCTTTCTCTGATGCCCATCTCTTTTCTTGGGTTACTCATCTCTCTTCTTTTATGTTTGTACTTTTGTCAGTGATAGCCATTGGTGTATTAATTATACACATACCCAGTTTAAAAAAGCCTTCCCTTCCCTAGTAGTCTCCATTTTACTTTCATGACTTGCTGCCCTGCTTGGGTTGCACAAGCGAGAGAAAACACCCAGGTCTTGTTTGGGCATCTGGCTTATTTCACCTAACGATTTAGTACATTCGTGATAGAAGTGGTTGCTGTACAACCACCTCTATGAGGTTCCTAAATATCTCTGTCACTGCTCACGGAGCAGAATCCATGTTTCCAGCCCCAGGAATCCTTCTATCTGAACATACTTAACTTGCATTGAATGTTTACATAAATGGAGCCAACCAGTAAGTGACTTTTGGGGACTTTCAGCTTTCACTAAGCGTAGTATTTCAAGGTTAATCCACATGGCAGTACGTATCAGTTTTACCATTACTTTTGGCCATTTTTATTAATGTACATTAGCTGTACAAAGTAATGAGTTTCATTGTGACATTTCCATACATAAGAATAATGTATTTTGTTCATAGTCATCCACTCTCTGGTTGTTTCTTTCATAGGACTGGTATTTGAAGTCAGGGCTTCACGCTGGCAAAGTAGGCCCTCTACCACTGGAGCCATACTTTCTGTCTGTTTTGCTCTGGTTATTTTGGAGATGAGCTCTCTTGCCAGGGCTGCCCTCAAACAGTGACCCTCCCAATCTCAGCCTTCCGAGTAGGCAGGATCACAGGCATGAGCCACCACTGATCAGTTTCTTTCCCTTTCCTCTCCACACTTTCCCAATCCCTTTTTCTCCTTCCACAGACCTAACAGTGCCGTCTTTTATTTCATGTCACTTTTGCTAAAAATTCACGTCAGAGGAAATGTGATAACTATTCTCCAGTGTGGCTTCTATGACCTAACATGATGTTCTGCAGTTCCATGCACTTTCCCCCAGTGACATAATTTCTTTCTTCCTTATGGCTGAATAATACGTCTCCGTGTACTTACATACCATGTGGTTTTTGACCCACTTTGAGTCAATTTTTGCATGGGGTGAGAGACAGAATTCTAGTTTCAGTCTTCTACATATGTGTGTATTCACTTTTCCCAGCACGATTTACTAAAGAGGCCTTTTCCTCCCAATGTATGTCATGGCACCTTTGTCAATACCCAGGTGACCTATCATATACAGCCTTTATTATCTTGAAGAATGATTCCGCTCTTCCTACCTTATTCAGGGCCTTTACCATGAAGGTATGTTGAATATTGTCTATGGTTTTTTTCTACATCTATTGAAATAATGTGTATATTTGGTTCTTTATTCTACTTATATGCTATAGCTCTGAGCCCAAATCACCTTCAACCAGGGAGAGCCTACAAACATTACCATGAAGGGAACAAACACCCTCATCATGGCAGTAACCATACCTGCAGAAGATGAATGGCAACTGCATTGCCAGGAAAAGTGGGACCTAGAAAAGCCCATCTGCCTGCTGGGGGAGTTTCCTGATGTCTGGGCTGAGAACAGGCCCCATGGCCTGGCTTGCAAAAACATGCCCATAATGGTAGAACTCAAGCCTGGGGCTCTCCCTGGCAGACAGAGGCAGTATCCAGAACCACGGAAAGCACGCCTAGGAATTCAGACCCACCTACCATGGCTGAAGGATGCAGGGATATTAATGCACTGCCGATCGCCATGGAACACCACACTGTTGCCCGTCAAGAAGGCAGGGGGAGATGATTACCGGCCCATCCAGAACCTGGGGGCAGTCAACAACACCGTTATCACACTGCACCCAGTAGTCCCCAGTCCCTGCACTCTCCTGAGCCTTCTACTGCCACAAGCAAGCTGGTTCACTTGCCTGGACCTAAAAGAGGCTTCTTTCTGCCTTTGCTAGCCCCAGTTAGTCAGCTTCTGTTTGCCTTTGAATGGGAACACCCCCATACTGGAAGAAAAGCAATACGACCTGGACTAGATTGCCTCAGGGAGTCAAGAGCTCACCTACCCTGTTTGGGGAAGCTCTGGCAGCGGATTTGTCAACTTTCCCAGAAGAAAATCCAAGCGGCACTTTGCGTCAATACATGGACGATCTGCTCCTGGCAAGCCTTGACCAGGAGAAATGCTGGGAGGGGACAAAGGCACTGCTAGCCCTACTCTCCTGGAAAAAGGCCCAAGTTTGCCAGCAGGAGGTCCGATACCTCGGATTCATCATCTTAGAGGGACAGCGCACCCTGGGACTGGAGAAGAAGTGGGTTGTCTTCTGCAGCCCTCAGCTGAACACCAAAAAGGAGGTCCGAGAACTTCTAGGAGTGGCAGGATGCTGTTGCCTCTGGACACCTGAATAATCAAGCCTGGCCAAACCACTTTATGAGGCCACAGCAGGCTCTGGAAAGGACCCTCTAAACTGGGGAGCTGACCAAGAACAGGCTTTCAAGGAGATAAAGAGACTGTTAATCAGCGCCCCTGCACTAGGGTTGCCAGATGTAACATGACCATTCAATCTTCGATTGTGAAAAAATCACACAGCTCGGGATGTCCTTACCCAAATGGTGGGTCCATGGCAGCGGCCAGCGGCTTAACTGTCAAAGCGCTTGGCCTCAGGGCGGCCTCCATGTCTCCGGGCACTGGTGGCTACAGTAACCCTAATCAGTAATCAGGGAGGCTGACAAGTTCACCCTGGGACAGGATGTTAATATCCAAGTTCCTCATACAGTAGTAGCTCTAATGAATGGCAAGGTCATAAATAGCTGACCAGCTCAAGAATGGCCCATTCCAAGGACTATTAGGTGAAGATCCTTGAGTGAGGCTTGAAACTGCATGAACTTTAAACCCTGCCACCTTCCTGCCAACAGAGGAAGGGCCTCCAGATCACCACTGCGAAGAAGTGATGGACGAAGTCTATTCTAGCAGGCCAGACCTGATGGATGTTCCCCTCTCAGATGCAGAGCTCAAAGTCTTCACAGACTTAAGCAGCTTCGTCCAGAACGGACAACAAAAAGCTGGACTCCCAGTCACCACTGCTAATGATGTCCTACAGGCTGAAGCCCTACCACAAGGCTGAGCTGCAGAACAAGATGAACTCTGGGCTTGGTCCAGGCTCTATGTTATGCAAAGGGAAAGCAGGTAAACATCCATAGAGATTTTAAGTATGCCTTTGCCACCGTGCATGCACGTGGAGCAATACACAAAGTGAGAGGATTACTGACAGCAGGGGGAAACGAGATTTAAAAAAAGAAGAAATTCTCCAACTGCTGGAAGCATTCTGGGAAGGCAGAGGCCACGAAGGGGACATGGACTGTGTTAGTAGAGGAAACTGCCCTGCAGACCAGGGGGCAAAAAGGGCAGCAGAAGAACTGAGCTCCTCTAAAGTGCCGAAGCAAACCGCAAACCTGCTGGTTCTGGAGCTGCCTCCCTCTCCAAATTGCACCAAGGAGGACAAACTATGGGTAAAAGATAACAGAGGAATGAAAGAAAAGGGAGACTGGTGGAAGTTGCCTGACCAGAGACTCTTTGTCCCCGTTGCTGTAGCAGCCCTCTGGCAAAACAACAACATGAGCTAACACACTTGGGAAAATGGCCCTGGAAAAACTACCGGGTAGATACTATCTCATTCCCAAGCTACCCAGCTGTGCACCCAAGTGAGTGCTAGATACATTACATGTGCATAAAACAATGCAGTCAAGGGCCTAAGTCAAGCCATGGGGTACAGACAATGGGCACCGTGCCTTTTGAGGACCTGGAAGTGGACTTCACAGAGGTCAAGCCCTGTCAAGGATACCAGTACGTCTTGGTTCTTCTCTGTACTTACTCAGTGGGGGTTGAGGCTTACCCTGCACACACAGGAAAAGCACGAGAGGCTATAAAGGCTCTCCTAAGAGAAATTATCCCAGGTACAGGCTTCTCTTTTCCATCAGATCAGATAATGGGCCAGCCTAAGTGTCAGAAATGGTCCAGGGCCTGGCCAAAATTTTAAAAATAAAATGGAAACTCCATGTGGCCTACAGGCCTCAGGGTTCAGGGAAAGTACAGTGCATGAACTGAATCCTTAAAACTCTGCCAAGAAACACAATCCCCCTGGATAGACATGCTACCTTTAGTTCAGTTTAGGGCCCACTGAAACCCTAGACCCTCTGGCTACTCACCCTTGGAGATTCTCTATGGCAGAACCCCTCCCATAATAAAGGCTCAGAGGGGACCTTGGGCATTGGAAATCTAGACATGTCCTGACTTCTCCAGGCCCTAGGAAAAAACCCTACACCACATTTCCCTGGAATCTTAGAAAAAGCCCCAATCTCCAAGGGTAACTGGGCCCATCCCCATCAACCCGGGGATATGGTATGGGTGAAGGATTGGAAAAGGGAGCCACTCAAGCCCAGTTGTAGGGGTCCCATCTAGTAATTTAGAAGTTCCAGTGGCTGTTAAAGTTGCAGGAATTATTCCTTGGGTTCATCACTCCTGGGTTAAGAAGGCTGATGCCCCTGCAGACCCCAACAACTGCCAGGCTGTCCATGATTCAAGTAACCCCCTCAGATTAAGGTTCCAGAGGATGTCACAGTGGCACGCCATCGCCCGAGAGATCTCCAGCCCTGCCCCAACCACATCCCAGAAGCTGGTAGGTCAATGCACGGTGGAAGTCTGAGGATTCCTCCACCGGGACACAAACGTATCCCCCTCTCTCTCACCCATACCTCATCCTGCTGATTAGCATTGTTGCAATACTGATTGCACTAGGACTGGCTGTCACTGCTCCCCAGGATGGGAACATAGGCCAGATCACTGCTGGCCTCCTGTCATCTCCTCATAGTTGGAAGACTAATTGCTGTTGGGTGTTATCTGTAGTCCAGATCCCAGTCTCAAGCACGAGGTCTCTGATGTGTTATTGCCTTCTGACTCTGCTACATTTTGAGGTTGTTCAATTGAGAGGCCAGGATGACTGCTCAGCCTGCATAAGGTGCTTTCCTTCCAGGGAAAACTGTGGTATGCCTCACCTTTTATCAATATCTGTCACCCGTGTGCAGCGTATCAATTTCTGAATGCACCAGGGGAGGCTTGATTTACTATAAAGCAGAGCTGACAGGTCTAACTGGGTCCTGCAAGAACAAGGGCACTATACGTCAGACAGTTTGCTGGCAGAAAGTCAGGGGCCCCTTAAAGGCATGGAACGATGAAATGACGGGGAGGAAATGAACCTCGTTATGTCTGGGCACCTTACCCCTCCCCCCACCCTCATATCAGTTTACTAAGAGGATAGTGACAGAACTGGAAGGGCCACCCAAAGGTGATTACCTAGGCAGACATGAGCCTGTAGAAGACACTGATCTGCCACTACCACGACCCCCATTAAGGCTTCCCTCCAGGACAGGGAACCTTAACTCGGAACCTCAACTGTATAACCTGTTAAATGTAACCCACCGCCTCCTTAATCTTCTGAACCCACCATTGGTAGGCGATTGCTGGCTCTGAATGTCCTTAGGTCCTCTCCGATATGTAGCAACCCTGGTAAGCCTCCTCAACCAGAGTGGGCATGAAAATCCTCTCAACTCTTCCAGTACAAAACCCAAGTTAAAAACATACAGGTATTTCAGAGGGCTCCTAGTTATTCTACAATTCAAACGGATATTAATCAGTTGGGGAACTGGCTGCTGACCGGTGTGCTCAAGTCCAGACCTCTACAACTACCACCATTAGATGTACCGTTGAGAGGCTGTGGTGCACCAGCCCGGGAATCTTCTTTGTCTGTGGGTCCCTTGCCTACCAGTGCTTGCCAGTTAACTGGAAGGGCACTCCTAACCCCCCAGATAAGCATAATGTTCAATAATCAAACCCTCCCTGTGCCTTTAGTGGCTCATACACGGTCAAAGAGAGCTATCCAATTCATCCTTTTATTAATCGGACTGGGGATAACAGCTGGGATAGGAACAGGCATAGGAGGAATTGCCTTGTCAGCTGCCTACTATAATCAGTTATCCACAGAGCTAACAAATGTCATAGAGCAAGTGGCTAGGTCCATAAAGCCTATGCCGGACCAACTGGACTCCTTAGCATCAGTGGTCCTCCAAAACCAGAGAGGGTTGGATTTACTCACTGCTGAAAAGGAAGGGATTTGCCTTTTCTTAAATGAGAAGTGTTGTTTTTATGTGAGTCAGCCAGAAATAGTCAGAGATATGCCTCAGCAGTTGTAGGAGACAGGAATTAGCAAATTCTTGGAACAGATGGAGCAACATGTGGAACTGGGCATCATGGCTCATTCCATTACCTGGCCCCATCCTCATGCTTCTATTGGCACTGGTGTTTGGTCCATGCACTTGTAACGCCATAACTCACTTTACTAGCTCCCGGATGGAGGCGATAAAGTTGCAGCTCTTCATAACACAATATAGGCCTTTGAGACAACAGGAACCTTATGGGATTTCTAAAGTCTAGTGTTGATGCTTGTGCACAAGTGGAGAAAGCATCAAGAAGGGGGAATGAAGAGGAAGACAGCCTTGAAACAGGGCTATAAAACATGGTAAGCTGCCAAAGATATAAAGCATGAGGAATTGCCCATTAAAGCCATGCAAAAAGTTCAGGACCTGGATAAAGGGCACTGTGCAGAGATAAGCACCCATTCCCGCCTTCCTTTGTCTCCACTTGTAAATAAATTTTCCAAAGCAGGTCTCCCCTCATGACCTCACCTAAACAACCTTAGGTCTCAAGCTCACTGCCAGCCCCAATTTACCTGAGCACATTCCTTGTAACCTGATGCCCTGCATTGCTTTTTAAATGTGACTCTTTTGTTGAGATGCTCAGGCATGGTGTATGTCTGAGCCAGCTGTCGTAAAATAAAATCTGAGTTCTCCACTCCTCCGAATGTCACTTGGTTCTCCTCTGTCAAGAGGAGCAAGGATTTTGCTCAGGTGGCACTGGACCACAACTGCGGTAACTATGCCTCTCTCCAAGCTTCCCTCAAAGCTGGAGTGACAGGTGCACACCACCGCACCCAGCTTATGTGTTGGGATGGGGGTCTCACTAACTTTTCCCCCAAGCTAGCCACCAAGTGAAATCTTCTCTGTCTCTGCCTGCCAACTACCTGCCATTAACACGTGTGAACCTCTGCACCCAGCTCAAAGTACTTTTAAAAGCCTTCTTCAAACTGTGTCTTTCTAGGACTTCCCATTACAATGTAATACCCATTCACTCCCCTACAACTAAACAGACATAGACGTAACAGTAAAAAAAGAAAAAGAAGTCTCTAAAAGTAGAAGGAGGTTGACAAGTTGTCTAGGGACCTTAGTGCTAGAAGAATGATACTGTGGGAATCCACGGGTCTCCTTATTTCCTCCCGTATTCCTCAGACAATCTACAGAACCTGCAATCCAAAACCACAGCAGAACATAGACAAGGAAATCCTGTCCTTCTCCCAGCCAAAGAACAGGAAAAGATGGCCAACCATCAGAGAATTTTTTTAGGGAATAACTCACCTCCTACAGCTGAACACCAGCCCCAAAACCATCACTGCAACTCTGCATACCTATATTAAAAGACAATCTTTCCTTTCTTTTTTGCTGGGACAGGGGTTTGAACTTAGGCTTTGCTTGCTAGGCAGGCAACCTACCTGTTGAGTCATGCTTCCAGCACTTTCACTCAAGTTATTTTTCAGGCAATCTCACTTTCTGCGTGGGCTGATCTGGACCAAGAGAAATCCTCTTATTTACACTTTCACCTTAGCTCAGATAACAGATGCACAGCACCACCCCTAGCTCTTGGTTGAGATGGGGTCTTGCAAACTTTGTTTGCCCAGGCTGGCCATGGACCACAATCCTTCTTGTCTCTGCCTTCCGATGACCTAAGTGTGAGCCACCACAACCAGCTGAGCCTTTCTCTCCCTCCACTGGGCATCCTTCCAGATCATGGGTGCTCTGATTTCCTGTAATGACAAATGGGAAGCTAATTTTCTACCTCCACATTGAGTGGGGGGAGCCCTGCTCTAGCCAGTGTAATGTCATCAGAGTCCAGTAGCAAGCTGAGAATCCATCTCCACCTAGCAGCAAAAAAGGCAATGTTAAGTAGAGTCAATCAGCATTCTGCTTCTTGCCTACCCAGCTTAACCTGTCAGCAGGCTCCAGGAGGACCTGAAGATCCACATGTGCCAGTCTCCTAGGAACAGAACAAGATGTGAGTCCAAACTGGTCAGTATTGTATTGTCCCCGTACCCCTGGGTCAGCAGGACCCCCAAAATCTAAACACTGTCATCGACAACTACTCCAAAGAAAATGAAATAACTGGCTAAACATTAATCAAATATGGGCAGGAGGAACTGTGTTCTGAAAACTATGAAACACTGAGAAATCAGAGGAGTTAGGAAAAGAAGATTTTCTGTGGATGAGAAAACTTAACGCAGTAAGGTGTAAATTCTCCCCAGTGTTTTCTGTGTACTTGGTGAAATTGTTACCAAAATCCTAGCAAGAATTTTTGCTAAAATAAGCCCAGTCATTCTAAAATTCATGTGGAAAATCCACTTTGGAGAAGAAGTAAGCAATGGAGAAATCAGTCTACTAGGCTTGAAGACATTGCAGAGCTAACTCAATAAAGACAGTGTGGCATTGGCACATATTTACAGGTTAATGAAACAGAAGACAGACCCTAGATACAGATCTGCCAACCTGGTATTTCACAAAGTTGCAAAAACAATTCTGTGATGAAATGTAACTTTCAACAAATGGTGCTAGAGAAAGTGAAAAAGAAAAAGAAAAATTTTCAGACAAAGGTCTTTCACTACATATCCGAGAATGGTTTGAAATTTGCTGCGTAGCCCAGACTGGCTTCACCTCCCCAGTTCTAGGGTTGTAAGCACGTGCCACCATTCCTAACTCCAAAACTCAACATACAAAACTTATGCCACATTGCATAATGGACTTGAATATGCTGTAACATCTCGACATGTTTTTAAAAGCTCCCGTTAGAAAAAAGTATCATAGGGTATAAAATTCTAGGCCTTTAGGACTAGACAAAAGCTTACTCCTCTTGACATTAAACCAGGAGTCATAAAGAGGAACCCAATAAACTGGATCTAATTTAAATCAAACGTTTTTCTCTGTTCTTCTCTCTCGTTGAAGGTATGTATTTCTCTGACAATTTTAAAGAATAACTTTGCTGGATATAATAATCATTATCAGCAACTGTTTACTCTGAGTGCTTGCAATATATCATTCCATGATTTTGTGGCTCTTTGGGTTTTTGTCAACGGGCCTCACATGAAATTGCAGTAAGTTTGCCTTGGCACTTCTCTCTTCAATACTCCTCCTTTGTTCTGTCAGGGTCCTGATGGGCACCATGGCATATTGAGAGGGGTGGTGGCAGCCACATGAGATAGTCTTTGCTTGGGGGAGTGTGATACAAACCCACTAATTTTTATGTTGCAGGGAATGCAGGATGTGATGGGGAGGAAGTGAAGGGCAGTACCCTGTGCCTGCCCTATGTGACCTGGGCTTACTCCAGTTGTGTGCGGGGACAGAGCTGAAGGCCCAAGACAGAGAGTAGCAGACTTCTTGGCTCCTTCAATCATCTTTAACATATCTTAGCAGTACAGTTGCCTTTCTGCCTGTGGACCTAACATGGTTTGGGAAACTTTGTTCCCATGTCCTCAAGACACATGGATTAAAATATGTCTGGAGGTAACATGCATTTGGATTGGCTCATACTCTGTCCATAAGATGCTGGTGAGAAGAAGAACTCCCTGGGGCTCCAGTGTTTGCCATGCCTCCCAACTGTGCATCAAAAAACCTCCTGGCAGAATATATGCCTCAGCAGCTTGCACTGTGTCCAAATCCACTTGTCTACAAATCTCACCACACCTCTAGTGTGCAGACTAAAAACTTTCAGAGAAAATATTCACCTTGGAGCTAGATTCCACCTTAATTTGTTCAGCAAGAATACCTGGTGTAGTATTTTAGTGAAACTGAGAGAAACCCCAACAAGCTAGAATTATGACCCGCTATTTCACCCATGCAGGGCAGTTTCCAAGTTTTCAAGACCACAGATATTTGATCCACCCCCACTTACATTTCTAGGAGTTTCTCCCTCAGTCAATTTTATCTTTTATTATTTCTTTTGTCTTTTTATGTTTTACTGTAGGTTTTTTTAATAAGCTGATTTTTTTCTTCTTTCTCATTATTTTCTTCTTCTCCTATTCCTCTCCTTTTCTTTCTTTGTACTGATATGTTTTTTTCTTTTTCCAGTGCTGGGATTGAGCCCAGGGCCTCAGGCACCAGAGTCAGGTGCTCTTCTTCGGAGCTATACCAACAGCTCAGTTGGGAAGAATTAAGTCCAGCTATGGTCAAAAGCTACCCTGCTCAAACTGTGGCAGATTATTTTTACTTACAGAAATGGGGGAGGAGAGAATCTGAGTTTAGCAGCTCACACCAGTAATCCTAGCTATTTGGGAGGCAGAGGCTGAGAGGATTACGGTTTGAGGCCAACATGGGCTACTGATTGAGAGACTCCATCTCAACCAGTAAAAGCTGGGCATGGTAGTTCACAGCTCTCATCCTGCTACCCAGGATACAAGACCCAAATGAATTAGGTACAGAAGAATCAGACCTCAACATAATAAAGATTACATATGACAAGTAAAAGTTAAGCTGAAATCATTTCCTCCAAGTTCAGAAACACCACAAGGCCACACTGTCACCTTGCTATTTGATGTGGCACATGAAATTCTAGCCAGAAACAATCAGGCAAGAGAATAAAATTAAGAGTATTCAAGTGAAAGGATGAGGTAAAATTGCCCTTGATCAAGGCATTGGCATAGGCTATGATATCCTGCATAGGACTCCAATAGCTTGACAAATAAACACATAAGAACTGACAAATATTATTACCTTCACACAATTAAGTAATACTCAACAGCATGAAAAGACAACCTACAAAATGGTAGAAAATAATTGCCAGCTACTTATCTGACAGAGGGCTAATATCCAGACTACATGAACAACTCTGAGGGTTTACCAACAAAAAGACAAATACAATGAATAAATGGACAAATGAGCTGAACAGAAACTTCTGAAAAACTAATTAATGTCTGGAAAGTGGTCAATATCTCTGTCCATTAGGGAAGTGCAAATTAAAACTACATTTAGATTCCATCTTAGCCCACGTAGCATTCTTAAAAAATGCTGGTGAAGTTGCAGAGAAAAAGAAACCCTTATACACAGTGTCAATGTAAAGGAGTGCAGCCACTATGGCACAGAATGGAAGTTTCTCAAAAAATAAAAACTAGAACTACTGTGTGATACAGCTGCATCAACCATGGATCTATATCTAAAACAAATGAAATCAGTATATAAGACATACATGCATGTACATGTTTGTTAAGGCACTACTTACAACAAGCAAGATGGAATCAGTGTAGGTATCCATGGACAAATGAATGGATGGAGAAAACATAATTATATGATGCACATATGCATTTGTATATACACAAAAGAGTATTACTCAACCATAAAGAATGAAACACTCTGGTATGCAGGAAAATGAATGGAACTGAAAGACACCAGGTTACGCAAAACAAGCCAGGCATAGAGAGACAAGTGTTGCGTGGTTTCTCTCATCTGTGAAAATAGAAGAGAACCTACGAGGCACTGAGAAGAATACCATGGGGAGGATTAAAGGGAAGACAAGGGAAGATGGATACAAAATAAGCACAAATGGACCAGTTCTCATAAAAATAAAAGCTATGAAAGTTAAATCAGGAAAAAACAGAAAGTCCTAACAGAAATACCACCAAAACATGAGTGTTAGAGGGAGACTTCCAGAAGACAACAAAAGTCCTGGAAGATCTCAGCTTTTCTCAACAACTGTCCAGGAAGCAGTAGAGCATCCATTGGTATCACCCACTTTCTATACCTACAGAGGCTGGAAGTCTTGGAACTACATTCACCAAAAGTGCTGGCCAGCAGCATTCCCGGATTTTCTGAAGATGGTGACTAGGGCGCAGAAACAGACAGCGTGAGCTCCAAGACTCCAGAACCTCGCTGAGATGCTGGAGCCGCACTTGGCAGAAAGAAAGCAGCAATGAGAATCAAAACTTTAACACCCTGAACCTCTAGTCCGTGGAAAGCTTCTCCAAGCCACATTACACTGACAAAACAGGAGGGCTGCCTCACCGCCAGACGCCGCCTCCAAACCTGCCTGGGAGACATTCTGCAGACCAACAGGTGAGCACCAAGTGTTCCCCCCAGCCACTTCTAGAATAAACCAGCATAGCACCCTGGGCAGACTGACCCCCACCCCCGCAAAACAAAACAAACAAAACAAAACAAAAACAACTGAACTGTAAACAAGGAACGGAAAATTAACACACAACAGAGGGAGGGAGTTGTTGGAGGAGCAACAGAGAAGGGAGGAGGGGAAAGCAGCCTATCTCCACACAAACTTTCAGTAAACACAGGCTGGAAAGGCAGAAGGCCCCACAGCAGGCGGGTGATAAGCCCCTGCCTGAAATAGGGCAGGTAGCAGACCACAAAGCTCAACTCCTGAGCCAGTGAGCAACAGTCAAAGTCAAATAACACAGCAAATGTGAAAAATAATCAGCAAACCATCTTAATAGGCTGAGAGCAGGGGACCTGCAGACTATCACTGACCTTGCCCCAGAGAAAGGGGATGAGGCAAAGAAACAAGCCCCCAGTAATCGAGCACAGTGAAAACCCAACTCCAAAGCACGACAGCTGGTGGGCTACAGAGCTGATTCTGGAACCTGAGGACAACATACAAACTCAATAGCCACACCCCACTGAAGGAGGAGCTGACCAAGCAGCTGCCACTGAGAGACTGAAGAAAAAAAACAAAAACAAATCAACCCAACCACCTCACGAGGCTACAACAGAGCTTCTGCTTAAATACCACACAAGGATTGGATGCTGGAGGAGTAACACCAGAACTCCAACTAAGACTGACATTCTATTGTTCCTGAATCTGGAATTTTTGTTTGTTTGTTCTGTTTCTTGTTTGTTTGTTCATCTCTCCACATTGATTTCTTTGGGTGTTGCTTTTTGTTTTGCTAGTTTTACTATTGTGAATTAGTATTTTACTCAGCCTTGAAGAAAAATAAAATCTTATCATTCACAAAGAAATGGATGGAAGTGGAGAATATCATCCTGAGCGAGGTTAACCAGGCTCAGAAGACCAAAAATCATATGCTCTCCCTCACATGTGGGCTTTAGATCTAGGGCATATGCAGCAATGTGGCTGGATTTGGGTCACATGTTAAGGGGAGAGCACGTAAGGGAGGTATGGGGAAAGATAGGAAACCCAAAACTTGGAAGTGTTTGATGTCCTTACTGCAGAGGAGCTAATACAGTAACCTTAGAGCAACAGAGGTCAATATAGGAAGGTGAGAGTGGTCTGGTAGAGATGAATCAATTTGGGTTGTAATACACATGTTCATGGAAGCAATGCTAGGAATCTCTAATATAGCTATCCTTATCTCAGCTAGCAAAAATGCTTTCTCTTTCTTATTATTGCTTATGTCATCTCTTCAACAAAATTTGAGAAAAGGGCAGAACAGGTTCTGCCTGGAAGCAAGGGTGGTGGTGGGGAGAGGGAAGGGGTGGAGGGCAGGGGAAAAAAATGACCAAAACAATGTATGCACATATGAGTATACGAATAAATCGGGAAAAATGAGTGTTATCATTAAAAATCTCCCAAGAAATAAAAGTCCAGGAACATATGGCTTTGCAATTGCATTCTGCCACATATTTAAAGAACTAATACCAATACTTAAACCTACCAGAAAAGACATGGCTGAAATGTTTGCTAACCCTCAATTTATGAGACCCCCATCATTTTGATACATAACTCACATAAACACCACAGAAGGGAAAACAGACCAATATTTGTGAAGAACACTGGTATTTAAATACTTTTTTAAAAAGCAAATGATATATTGAATTATCTCATAATCAAAGGAAAGTAAGCCCTGACATGTGAGGCTGGTTTAACATACACAAACCAATCAATGTGATTTATCTTGACAAACTAAAAGACAAAAACACATGGTCTTAATTGATGTGCACAAGCATTTGGCAAAAGTCAATGTTATTCCTTTTTATTTTGTAGTAATGCATTTCAACTCTGGTCCTCACATTAGGCAGTTACTATAGCCACAGTCATCACCGTTTTTTCCTTTAGTTATTTTTCAGATAGGTCTCACACTTTGTCTGGACTGGCCTTGGACCACTATCCTTCTATCTATGTCTTCTTCTGGGCTAAGAGATATGAGCCAACAAATATGGCTTGTTGGGTGACATGGAATCTTGCTGTCTTTTTGCTGGGGCTGGCCTCAAGCTATGAATCTCTTAATCTCTACCTCCTGAGGAGCAGGGATTACAGATATGCACCACAGAGCCTAGCCATCAAAATTATTTCTTGGTTTAAAAAGAAAACCGTTACTAGTTTAAGTGTGGAAGGCAAATTCCTCAACACTATGAGCACACTTATGAAAATCTCAGGGCTAAAATCATTGGCAAATATCATAATAAATGGCAAACAAAGGTTCTTCTCTAAGATCTGATATGAGGCAAGGAGGACAACTTTCACCACTTCTATTCAACACAGTACTTACTTAAAATATGAGCCACAGCAATTAGAGAAAAATATCCATGTCAGAAAGTAAAGTGCAAAATTATCTCTATTTTCAGATGATACCATAACTACTATATAGACAGAAAGCACTACACAAACACTATACAAAAAGCTACTGGGTCTAATAAATGAATATGGTAAAGTGTCAGGATGCAAAATAAAAACACAAAACTTCATGGCATTTTTATGCACAAATAAGCACTCAGCCAAAGGAAGAAAATGTTGGGACCAATCTTAATTATACCATCATCAAAAGCAAAATCAGCTTTCACCAAGTATGTGATGCACATGCACACTGCAAACTACAACACATTTTTCAAAAAGCAAAGAAGACAAAAATAAGTGGAAAGATATACTATGCTCATGGATCAGAAAAAATTTAATATTGTTAAAATATCAATACTGCCTAAAGCAATGCATATACTGAATGCAATGTCTATCAAAATCACAAGGATATTATTCATGCAAACAAACAATTTGAGAATTACAACAGGAGAAATACAACTTTAAATGAGCAGAGCAATTTCTTTTTGTAATTTAGTTATTTAATGAAACCACTAATTTAATATGTCACCAATTAAAATCTAAGCAGTTTTAGCACAAAACCAGGGCCATACTCAGTGGGCATGCATTAATTATCTATGCAACTTAACATCACACCAGAAAGAGAACAGATTATAAAAGTTCTTTTAATTTTTGGTAGTTTTCAAATATCATTGCACAGAATACTAAAAAAAAAAAGTATAAAAACAGATTTCACATATTTTCAAAACAGTGGTGAAAATCTGAGTGAGACTTTAAATTTTCATAAGGCTCAAGTTTTAAAACATCAAGCTGTCACAGTCTGTCAAAACTGACAGGCAAATATTTACAATGATGGACAGACTTTAGTTACAGCAGTATTGGAGGTCTACTCATTCCTATCAAAACTCTGGGCAAGGAGCTGACAGAGTGGCTCAAGTGGTAAAGGTGCTTGCCTAGCAAACGTGACGCCTTGAGTTCCAACTCCAATGCTGCCAAAAACCAAAAACCAAACAAACAAAAAGCCCACAATAACAAGAAGAACAACAAAAACCCAAAAACACCTGGGCAAAGAAATTCTTAGAAAGAAAGGTAAATTCATTACTTTTTGTAACCCACACAATATAGTAGTATAAAACAGAAACATAGGTCAAGATAAAGGAAAAGGGAGTCCATATATCAACCCAATATATTGGGTCAATTAGTTTTTTGATAAATACACAATGGGTTAGTTGCTCAGAAGGTAGAGACCCAAGTAAAGCAGGTACAGAGGTGCAGAGGGTTAAGGAAAACAGGAAGGGATGGTGAGGGACTCAGAGAATAGCAGTACTGAGGAGCTCTCAGCAACACCTAGGAAAATGCTTCTGAATCTGTGAGAACTGCATCTGTCCAGGAGGGACTATGCGCAAGGTTGAGTTCAAGGAGAGAGAAAATAGGCCTTGTTCCTCTTTCCCATTACCTTCTGATCTGCTAATGCTTCCCACTGGCCCATCTTAACTGCTCAGGGAGCCTGGATGATAAATTTAGAGATCAGACACACTCGGGCACAGTGAAAGCAGAGAAGGGATTAGGGCAGGAGGAAACAGCAAGGGAGAGCAACCAGAATACAACCTCAGAAGAAGACAGGAAACAAATGCTTAAACTACTCCTTACAGGTCACAGGAGCCTCACAATGTGGCCTGGGATTTGAATCTAGGACTTCTACCTCCAAGTACAGGTGCCAGCTGGACTCGATTCCTGTCTAGGAAAGAACATTCTACTGTTCTCTTTCAAACGTATCCCTCTCTATTGGACTTTTGTAATAGTGCATATGAGGTTCTATGACTTGAATATTTTTCATCTTCATCGCTCCATAAACATCCTGTCGGGTGGAGACATGCCATGTGTCACGTGCTGGTTAAGAATGTTGGTTTACAGTCTCACATTTCTCGGTTCAAATTCTAGCTCTCCACCCGCGCCCCACCCCTGCTGATAGGTTGTTTGGCCTAGTGCAAATTGCTTTAGTTTTCTAATTTGTCTCAAATAAAAAATGAGGGTAACACTAAATACATATAGGATGATTGTGAAAATAAGACAGAGTATGGAGTCAGTACTGATCACCGCTACGTACTCCACAAATATTTGCTGAAAGAACAAATGGCCTGTAAGTTCTGCATTTTCCTGATGAAAACAATCTACAGGTGAAAAATGTACTCGTTAAAAATAAGATAAGCACATGTTCCAAGGTGTGTGTGCGATTGTGACTGTGCATATATTCGTGCACGTACATGCACGTGTGCTATTTCAAGTTCTGGCCTTTGTACAAGTCCAGAAAAGCAAACGGAGGGGAAAACCTGGTTTGTGGTAACCTATCCACATTCTACCATGTGTAACAAGGAAGTTGGTATGGTGTACCCTAAAACCATGTTGATTATACTTTGTGGGACCCAGTCAGACAAATTTTAAAAAGCTCTTTTCTCTTGAGAAAGTAGCCTGTTCAACTCTATGCTGTGCTGGAGTCAGATCCACGGTGCTCCGGGAAACAACGGTGTATTCTTGTCCCCCTTCAATGTGAGCTTTCACTCCTAGTAAAGGAGGACACCCCTCTCGCTTCAGTAGGACAGCTCTGCATTTATGTATGCTATACATAGTCTTCCCTTAAAGCTGCAGCTTAATATTTAGCAAAATTTTCATCTAGACAATCATGAGTGAGGATGAACACAAGGGGATGGTTCAAGTGGTGGTGCACCTCCCTAGCAAGCATGAAGCCTAATGCTGACATGGGCAAATGGGAAAATAAAAGAACAACCTCTCTTGGCTGGCAGAGGGGCTCAAGTACTAGAGAGTGCCTGCCTAGCAAATGTAAGACCCTGAGTTCAAACCCTAATTTAAGGGTGAGTTCCATTTGCCATCACACCTTGTTTGTTTTGGAGTCCCTGGAGCTCTTTCTAAAAAGATGGCACGATTCATTCATTCAACCAAGCAAACCCAGCAAGCTAGACAAATACATTCAACCGTTTTGAAGTTTTTTCTTTAGAATTAGTCACTGTTGCTGGGGGTGTAAAGTAGTACTGAGCGAGCAGGTGAGGCAGTTAGCAGGATTAGACAATAAAGCTAGAACAGAACAGGCCCTGGAAACCTCCATTATGGCCTCCCTGTGACCTTAAAGGACAGGGGGAAAAAAAGAAAAAGAAAAAGAAAAAGCAGGATGGACTAGAGTGAGGATCAGAATGAAGATGCCATGAGGAGAACTAGGGCATCCCCAATCTGAACACTGCAGGACAGTCATCCAGAATGCAGCATTTCTGCACACCTAATTAGCCTTGGCTCCCCTCCCATGGGGCCCTGGGAACACTACTCTTTGCAATTTCTCTATCTCAATAAATTCTCCTACTTTACTTTCTGTGATTTTCATTCTTTGAAATTACCAGACCAAAAGACCTGGGGTTCAGACAGAGCAAGCCAGGTAAAACAGTACAGTCATTATGGAGAAGAGATTCCTCAAAGAAACTAAAAACAGATCTACCACAGGACCCACCCAGCCCACCCCTGGTTACATATCCCAGCATACCAAAGAGATACCTACCTGCCCATGTTTACTGAGGCACTATTCCCAATAGCCAAGGTATGGAATCAGCCTAGGTGTCCCTCACTGGTTGAAGGGGTAAAGCAAACGTGGGATACCTACATAGTGGACTGTTTGTTACTCAGTCATAAGGAAAGAGTGGAGTCCTGGCCTCCACAGCAAAATGGAGGCTTTCGTGTTAAGGGAGATGAGCCAGAAGGTGAACACCACTGTTCTCCCTTACAAGTGGATGTTAAGGAAAAAATAGGATGATTGGAATAGAGATTATTAGAAGCTGAGAAGGGTGGAGGGAGGAGGATTGCAGGAGGTTGGGTAACAGGCACCCAAACACAGTCAGACAGAAGTAACAAGGTCTAGTGTCCTATAGAACAGAGGTGGGCTATAGTTTACAATAATCTGTCAAATATTTTATGACTCACTAGAAGAGAGGCACTGGAAGTCTCCAAACACAGTAACCATAAAGAGGTGGAAATGTTAATCACCCTGATGTGACCCGTACCTACTGTATGGCTGGACTGAAATACCACACTGTACTGATTAATAGGTTCAATGAGTACACGTCAGTCAAACGTGTTTTAAAAGATGTTTAAGGAGAGGGATCCTCATCTGGTCATTGGATAAACATCTATCCAACTGGACACTGTGCCCCATAAATTTGCGCAGTGAATGCACTTATTTTAAAAGGCAGCACACTGCATCTTTGCTACGCAATCTGGAAAAGAGAGAGGGGCAGATCCTTTATGTTATAAATAGCTCCAAAATGTTTTAAAAATGACGGAGTGCGCTCTTCCACGCATTCGCCAACAAATTCACGTTAAGCAGTGAAGTACGACTGCGGCATTTGTACAGGGAGCTGCTGATGGTACGTGGTTTCGACATCAGTCACCTAAGCGTCTTTTCAGGAGTGACACATTCAACTCTTTAAACTCAAGAAGAAAAGAAAGCGTCCCCTTGTTCAAAAGCTCTGGTGAACAGACCGCAAACACCGTGGGCCAACGCCAGAAATGGGTTTTCCTTTGCCAAAGTGCGAACAAACAAGCTGCTTGATTTAAACCCAGACAGAGAAAGCAGGCCCTACAAGGCAGTTTTTAAATTCACTTTCACCTGAGGCCTCGCTGACATGGTAGATTTCCCTAAGTCCATCTGGGAATTCACTAAGCGTTTTCTGAAAATGATACAGTCAGAGAGCAATATTCCCTACTCTTCAACCTGGAGGCCAGGACATTTTCTTTGGGAGAAAAAGAAAGGAAAATGGTGCGGGAAATAGTAAGAAAGCGGATTGTACGGCTGTCGGCTGCAGTCTGGGAGCCAGTAGCCCAGTTCAGGTTAGTGGCCCTCGCGGAGGCCAGCTGTGAAACGGGCTGGGGGACCTGAGAATGGCAGAAAGGGTCTGGGCATCATTCACTCCAGAAGTCCAAAAGAGGAGAGCGGGATCCTGCACCATCCACAATGTGAAACAATGTTGAAAACAGGAGTGGGTGTGTGGAGGGGTGGGGGTGGCGGGGTAGGGGGTTGGGGGGTGGGGAGAGAGCAGGAGGGGAGGGTGTTTTTCCAGCCCGGCCATCTTGAACTTGCACACTGCTTCCAGCCCTGAGATCAATGCTGTTTTTAAACGTTCAGGCAGTATGGTGCTGCTTAATAACCTGCCGAGAGGGGAGATGTCAGGTTAGGTAGTCTACTAACAGACGCCCTCCGCTCCGCCCCGCCCCCCTTCCCCCTTCCCTCCCCCCTCCATCCAAACCAACCCCCCCTTCCCCCCTCCATCCTAACCAACCCTTCTCCACCCCCCTTCCCCCCTCCATCCTAACCAACCCTCCTCCCCCCCTTTCCCCTCCCCCCCATACAAAGAAATAACGCTAGGGGGAAGACAGCGAAACTGAGAGGCACACCAAGGAACTTGGAGTGATGGATTGGGGTACTGTCATCACGGGTACATGCGTGAGTCCAGACTCGTCAAATTGTACGTATTGAGTTAATATGCGGCTTCGTCTGCTTGGGCTCTGCCTTCTGACAGGGGGAAGCCCGGAACCCAAATTCTCGCTGATCAGACCTCTTCTGGCTCAGGGCCGCAGGGTATGCTGCACCGGAAGAGGAGGAGTTCATTTCCTCTACAGCGTTTCGTCATTGTCAGGCGACTCTTGTTCCGGTCGCGTCGGCGCCGGTACGTTGTTTCGGCCTTCCCGCTTCTTTCCTTCTCTAGATGTCCCTCCTCACGACCAGGGAGGATGGATCTCGTACTGCTTCCTGAAACCCGCCGAGCTCGGAGAGGAGTGTAGAGCTGGCGGCTCTACCGGAGTAGGAAGGCCTCTAAGGCCGTGGGGCTTGAGACGGCAGTCCATCCTTGACTACGCCGCCCCGCACGTCTTTTAGTAGGGTTATTTTTATTTCGACCCCTTTCGGCGCGTAAGACTTGGCGTGTAGAGCCCCAAGGACGCTCTGCCGACCAACACCAAGGAGTGCCGCCAGGTCTTTAAGAGGTTTGGGGGTTTAGCGGGTTCTCTCTTGTCCTGGTTCTGGCAGAAGGTACAACTTTCCATTCCGGGGAGTGGGGGTGTGGGTTGGGGCTAAATAAAGTAGCTTTGTTTCGGGAGTCTTAGGTCCCAGGTTGGGGGCTGGGGTGGTCTCAACTGGCCGAGGCTGAAAGGTCTTTCTGATGGGAACGAAGAGTTAGCAGTTTCTTTTAGCGCGAAAGGAGTGGAGATTCAGCAAAAGTGTGCGTTGTCCTTTTCCAGGCCCGGGGCCCCCACAATGCACTTGAAGCGGGTTGCAGCTCCCAGGCACTGGATGCGGGACAAACTGACGGATGTGTTTGTGAGTATGGCTTATTTGCTCCTTAGTCATAAGTAAACTGTTAACAGAGCTACGGACCGCTTGCTGCTTCCCAGGAGCCCAGTTTGCCTTTACCCATTGGGTGAATTTTTCATTTGGGTCGCATCAGGTTAAAGTTTGCACAAACCTTTTCTCGTTTCATAAAGCGCCTTAAGGAAAACAAACGTTTAGGGCATCCGGTTCAGAAACTGGACCCCTGTGCCTCTTTGTCCCTCATCTTTGAATGCTGTTCTCTGATGCACATTTGTCGCCAACGACTGGGGTGTTCCATCATTTAGTAATTAACTGATGGAAAGCCTAATGCTTCCCAGGCATTCTTAGAGACCCTAATGGACCTGTTCCTACACAGAATGGTTTCAAAACCCAACAGCCACAAAAATCCACCTGTCTGTCATTGAAGCTCATTGTCCTACAGGTGGAGAGAGAAGTTTCCACTGGTGATAAAGGTGGGCCAGGGAGGGAGCAGGGCAGTGGGAAGGGAATGGGTGTTAGGGTGAAGGCAATTATATAGAGGGCGGAAAGGGAAGTAGATAAGGGAATGGATCCTTGATGGTGTTTGTGGGTTAGTACTTCCAGGAGATCTGCCTGGCTGCTGCACTGGGGGAGATCGTTTTGCTGCTTGTCCAGTGTTGCCTTTGAAAGGCTGCCCAAGAATGACTCACCTGCTGCATCTTTTTACATTTTCAGGACTGAAGCTGGGCGTGGTGGCTCGTGCCTGCAATCCTAGCTTCTCAGGAGACAGAGATCAGGAGGCTGGAGGTTTGAAGCCAGACCGGGCAACTAGTTGGTGAGACCCTATCTTGAAAAAAAAAAAAATCACAAAATGGAGTGGTGAAGTGGCTCAACGCGAAAAAAAAAAAAAAAAAAAAAAAAAGGAAAAGCAGCAGTGGAAGGCAGCCAGGTAGCCACTTGCTCGTTGACAAGGAAAACATGGACAGCGGCTGCCTGCTAGAGTTCAAGTTGGTTAGTGTGCTAAGACTGGGAGCGAGGGAGCTGTGAGTGGTTGAAGCTGTAAGAAAGGTTTGGACTCTGAAATGAAAAGTAGCCAGTGTAAAAAGAGGAAGAAGAAGAAACTCTGTGAGAAACAAGGTGCTAAAAATGCCAGGCCAGGTGTGGTCCTGCCTGGTGTGCTGGTACACATCTGTAATCCAAGCCAAGGCTGATTTAGAGGGTTCTGAGTTCAAGGCCAACCTGGGAGTCAAAGCAAGACCCTCTCTGGTAGAAGAATAAAATAAACAAAAGGCTTGAATTTTTTTTTTTTCCTGTTTTGTTTCTTTTTTTTGAGAGCAGGAGTAAAGGTGTTGGTAGCACTTAGTAACTAATTTGATGGGTTGTTTGACCTCATGTTGGCACAGTTTGAAGGCCAGCTTGAATTCCAGGTGTTCGAAATCTGTATCTTTTTTTTTTTTTTTCTGTTTTTTTCAGTTTTTATAGTAGAACTTTTATTAGCCTGCAAATAGCAACACTCATTCTGTGGCAACTAGTTTATGTATCATTTCTATGAGAGGCAAAGGTGGAGTATGGCAGCCGAGATGGAAGAACGTGAAATTATTGTATTTGTCCTTTGACCTTCCCTCTCTATCGGACTTTCCCTTTTCCCCACCATCTGATTTCTTTTTTTTTTAATTTTGTGGTATTAGGATTTGAACTCAGGGCCTACACCTTGAGCCACTCCATCAGCTCTTATTTTTGTGATGGGTTTTGTTTTTAAGATAGGGTGTCTCGAACTGTTTTCCTGGTCTGGCTTCAAATCTTGATCCTCCTGATCTGTGCCTCCTGAGTAGCTGGGATTACAGGCATGAGCTACTTGGCAGCCGGCTTTGTTTGTGTTCTTGATGGTAGCCATTCTAACCGGAGTGAAGTGGAATCTTAATGTTTGCATTTCCTTTGTGGTCAGGGATGGTGAGCATTTCTTCGTGTGTTTTTTAGCCATTTGGACTTCTTCCTCTGAAAAACGTCCATTCAGTTTATTTGCCCATTTCTTCATTGGCTCATTGATTTTTTGGGGTGGGGGGAGCAGGTTAGTTTTTTTGAGCTCCCTGTATATTCTGGTTAATAATTCGTCTTTCAGATACATAGCTGGCAAAGATTTTCTCCCATTCTGTGGGCTGCTGCTTCAATCTGGTGACCATTTCTTTCATTGTGCAGAAGCTTTTTAGTTTCATGTAGTCCCTTTTGTCAGTCCTTTCTCTTAGTTGCTGAGCCATTTGAGTTTTGTTTTGGAAGTTATTGCCTATGCACATTAGTTACAGCATATGCCCTGCTCTTTCCTGCACTAATTTCAAAGTTGCAGGTCTTCTGTTACGGTTCTTAATCCAGTTTGAGTTGATACTTGTACAGGGTGAAAGACATGGATCTGATTTCAGTTTTCTGCATGCAGATACCCAGTTTTCCCAGCAATATTTGTTGAAGAGGCTGTCTTTTTTTTTTCTTTTTTTCTCCCCGCCCATCATATGTTTTGGGCACCTTTGTCAAAAATCAGATGGGCATAGCTGTATGGATTGATATCTGGGTCTTATTCTCTGTTCCACTGGTCTTCACGTCTGTTTTTGTGCCAGTGTCATGCTGTGTTTTCATTGATTCATTGATTCATTCATTTTAATTGCTGTGGCTCTGTAGTATAGTTTGAAGGTGGGTAATGTGATACTTGCAGTGTTACTCTTTTTGCTCAACATTGCCTTGCTTGTTCATGGTCTTTTGTGCTTCCAAATATACTTTAGGGTTGATTTTTCAATCTCTGTGATGAAGGTCATTGGAATTTTCATGGGGATTGCATTGAACATGTAGATTGCTTAGATTGCTTTTGGTAGTACAGCCATGTTCACAGTACTGATTCTGCCAATCCATGAGTATGGGAGGTCTTTCCATCTTCTGTAGTCTCCGATTTCTTTCTTCAGTGGTTTATAGTTTTCATTGTAGAGGTCTTTATTCCTAGGTATTTTTTCCTAGGAATTTTATTTATTTATTTTTGAGGCTATAGTAAATGGAATTGTTTTCTTGTATTCTTTCTCATTGTGTTCATTGTTGGTATGTAGAAAGGCTATTGATTTTTGTAAATTGATTTTGTATCCTGTTACTTTGCTGAAGGTGTTTATGATGTCTAGGAGGGTTTTTTGTGTGTGTGTGTGCAGTTTTCCAGGTCTTTTAGGTATAAGATCATGTCATCTGCAAATAGGGATAGTTTGATTTTTTCCCTATTTGAATTTCTTTTATTTCTTCTTCCTGTCTTACTGCTCTAGCTAGGAATTCTAAAACTCTGTAGAATAAGACTGGAGGAAGTGGACACCCTTGACTCATTCCAGACTTTAGTTACGATGTTGGCTTTAGGCTTGACGTATCATGAAAGGATGTTGAATTTTGCCAAAGACTTTTTCTGTGTTTATTTAGATGAGCATGTGGCTTTTTGTCATTGCTTCTGCTAACGTGCTGCTGTTTTTACTGTTGGTTTTTTTCTTTTCTTTTCTTTGCAGCACTGGGGCCTTCACTTTGAGCTACTCCTCCAGCCCTATTTTTGTGATAGGGTCTTGCAGAACTATTTGCCTGGGCTGGCTTTGAACTTCGATTCTCCAGATCTCTGCCTCCTGAGTAGTTTGGATTATACATGTGAGCCACTGGCGCCTAGCTGTGCTGCATTATGTTTAGTGTTTTGCGTATGTTGAATCACCCCTGCGTGAAACTGACTTGAATGTGGTACAGTCTTTTTGATATGCTGTTGAATTCTGTTTGTCAGTATTTTATTGAGGAATTTTGCATCTAAGTTCATTAAGAAGATTGGCCTATAATTCTCTGTTTTTGTTGTTGGTGGTGTATTCTTGTCTGGTTTTGGGATGAGTATAATAGTGGTTTTATAGAATGAATTTGACAGCGGTCCTTCCCTTTCTATGTCATGGAAAAGTTTGAGTGTGTTGGCATTAGTTCTTCTTTAAAGGTCTGGTAGAATTCAGCATTGAATCCGGCAGGTCCTGGACTTCTCCTTTTTTGGAAACTATTTTAATTTTACTGCTTGTTACAGACTGACTCTGTGTGTAGAAATTTGTTTGTTCCTTCTTGATTTTCTGATTTATTCGAATACAGGTTTTCAAAGTAATGCCTAACGATTCCCTGGATTTCCTTGTGAGCTCCCCTCTTCTGTTTCTAATTTTATTAATTTGGTCTTTCCCCTTACTCATTTCAGTCAGATTTGCTAGGGGTTTGTCAATCTTACTTATCTTTTGATTTAGGCCCTTGTTTTTATTATTTCTCTCCTTCTGCTAGTTTTGGGTTTAGGTCGTTTGAGATGCAGTATTAGGGCATGTATTTGAGAACTTTTGTTCTTTTCTTTGTTTGGAGCTCTTGTGGTTTGAAGTCAGGGCTCGTGCTTGCTAGGCAGGCATGCTGCCACTTGAACCACGCCTCCAGCCCCTTTTTCTCTTTGCTTTCACTGTATGGATTCATGGCTGTAAACTTTCCCCTCAGCACTGCCTTTGCTGTGTTCCATAGGTTCTGATAGGTGTGCTTTCATTTTCATTAAATTCCAGGAACTTTTTGATAACCTCTCTTATTTCTTTGATCATCCACTTATCGTGGAGCAGCTTGTTGTTCAGTCTGCAGGTGTTTTGGATATTTTCTGCTGTTTCTTTTGTTGTTGAGTTCTAATTTTATTGCATTGTGGTCAGACAGCATGCAGGGAGTTATTTTAATTTTCTTACTTGTTTAAGACTTGCTTTGTGTCCTAAAATATGATCTGTTTTGGAAAAGGTTCCATAGGATGCTGAGAAGAATGTATACTGTGCTGTTGCCGGGTGGAAAACTCTGTCATGTCCATTTGACTTACGGTGTCAGTCGGTTGTAAAGTTTCTTTGTTGTGAAGTCTGTATCCATTGTCCCAGTAGTCAGAGACATCTTGGAGAGCAGTCGTGGGTTTGTGATCTGTCTGTGTGATTTTCTGTTCCCCCTGCAGCCAGACCATAATCTTACCTCTGGGAGGCTGGGGCTGTTCCCCAGCTTTTTAAAGCCAGCAAGGCACACTGCTTAAGAATTCTTGGTGGGATCCTGTTACTCAGCCTTGTGGAATTCACTCCCTTTCCCCCACAGCAGTTACAGTAGAGTGTGACTAATGGTGGTGAATCTCTGTTAAGAGGGGAGAGGCTTAAGAACAGCCTCCCTTGAAAGAGATTCCTGGGTTGGACAGGGTGGTCGAATTCTGTAATCCTAGCAGTAGCTAGGGAGTTGGAGACCAGGAGGATCGCAGTTTGAGAACATCCCAGGCAAAAAGTTCTCCAGACCCTATCTTGAGTACCCAATACGAAAAGGGGCTAGTGGAGTGGCTCAAGTGGTAGACCACCTCCCTAGCAAGCATGAGGCCCTGAATTCAAACCCCAGTACTGCCAAATTAAAAAAAAAAAGTTTGGGAGACCCCCATCTCAACCAATGGCTGGGTGCTGTGGCTTGCGCCTTTCATCCTTGCTACCCAGGGAAGCATAAAGCGCAGCCCAGTCATAAAGCGAGACTCTACCTCAGATATAAGTACCTCAGAAAGGGTGGTTGGGTGGGGGGGGGGTGTGTGGCTCAAGGGCTAGAGGGCCTGCCTCACAAGCCTGAGTCCCTGAGTAAAGTTCAGGACCACATAGTGGCAGACCGTGAGCGTGTGAGGCTTTTGTACACACTGGAAGCAAATAGCCACAGGGCGGTATATGGCCACAGAGGCTGCAGGGGTGAAGGATTAGTTACTGTGTGGATTTGGGTATCTTTAGCTGGCAGGCAGTCAAGAAGGGAAGAGAGAAGGGCACAGTGGGTGTCACTGGGGTGGTCCAGCAAAATTATTGGGGTTTATGTGGTGGAAATGTGAGAGAGTACTAGAACATATTACTGTGGGTGAAGCACCAGGCACAACCAAGATGTGTGGAGCATGGAGAGGTGTTCAAGGAAGCCAGGAAAGGTGTGGGGAGCAGTGGTAGTGGCAGTGGTACTTGGGCAGGGTGTGACAGAGAAGTGGGCTGGGAGGCTGGACTAGGATGTGAGCGGGAGAAGTGGTAGTTCCATGGTTGAGGGCTCTCTAAATTAATTAATGGAACAGCCTCTGTAAATTGATTAGTTGCTCTCTTGTAGTCCTCTTCATCAAGACAGGTTAAGTTAAGCTTAACTTCTGCTGAACTAAGAAATGTCATCTGCTGAATCTGGGTAAGGGATGGACCTTATGAGGCCAAATTATCTGCCCTTAATCTTTCACAGGCACCTTGTCCATCAGTAGGTCGTCACAGGCTGCTGTTGTTGCTGCTGCTTCTGCTGCTGCTGCTGCTGCTGCTGCTGCTCCTCCTCCTCCTCTTCTTTCTTCTCCTCCTCCTCCTGTTCCTCCTCCTCAAGAGGAGGTATGCCTCTGGTATGCCTTGACAGGAGGTGAGGTAAAGAAAATAACATATTGGGCGTTTTGTTAGAATTGACAGCAAGGTTCCAATAGATGTCACATTCCTTGCTGGGTTCATGGGTGAGGAAAGAGTTCTGTGTTTATACTGAGGAAGGAAGCCAGATACTGGTTAAAACTGGGAATAGATAGGTTTTCATCAGTAATGTTCTGAGGCAACAGGGAAGAGAGTGCAGCTCGAACTGAATTCAATGTGAACTAGTGCACGAGTAAGAGCATTTTAAAGGGAAAAAGGAGGGAGAGAGAGAAGGGGTTCAAGTGAAAAAAATACCAGAGGGTAGCTGGCTGGCAGTTATCAAAGTTAGTCTCCTACCCTCCCACAAAGCCTGGAAGACAGAGGTCCTGTCTTCCACAGTGTTGGTGGGGATAAACTATAAATTCTTTGGGCAGCCTTGAGTGTTCTCAGGTGTGCCATCTAAGGAGGGCTCGGGTCATCTGGAGGTGTTTGAGGCGGTCAGTGTGTGTTCAAGTTTTCCTATGGCAGGATTGGAGAATAGGTCAAAGGGCGGGCTCAGAGGAGGGCCCTGGGGCTTGATTTTGGTCAAGGAGAGGATCTTTGCCTGCCAAGACGGATACTGCTGTTTTCCCATTTTGTCTGGTGGTGACTTGACTATTTTCAGATACCCAAGACACATTTGGGGCTTGGTGGGAGGGTTGGAAAGGGGAGGGAGAGGTGTCGGCTCATACCCCTGTGGGGGAAAAGGTCAGTGACAGGTTCAGTGTTTCTTTCTTTGTGTCTTTGTTTGTTTGTTTGTTTCTTTCTTTCTTTCCTCCCTCCCTCCCTCCCTCCCTTTCTCCCCTTTCTCTGTTTCTTTTTCTTTTTCTGCGGCCCTGGGGTTTGAACCCAGGACCTTCACCTTGAGCCACTCCACTAGCCCTTCTTTTGTGAAAGTTTTTTGAGACAGGGTCTCGGGGAACTATTTGCCCGGGCTGTTTTCAAACCACGATCTTCCTGATCTCTGCCTCCTGAGCAGCTAGGATTACAGATGTGAGTGAAGGCCGGTGCCTGGCCTTTAGTGGTCTTTAACAGCTTTCCATCCTAGTCCTGTCCAGAAAGCAGGGGGGTGCTGGGCTTATCAGGGATGTGGAGGTTAAAGGGGTGATGGGGTGAGGGACCAGGCCTCTTTCCCCTGGGATCCAATCAGTTAGACAGAAAAGATTGACTTTCCTCTTCTGTCTCCTGTCCTCTTTCTTCCTTCCTCACTCTCTTCCTTCAGTCTGTTTTTGCATTTGGTCCCTTCTTTCTCAGAGTCCCAACCTCAGAGGCAGGACATCGGAGGAGTGGGAGCACAGAGGGAGTAAAGGAGTCAAGCCATTGTGTGGGCAGCCTCGCCTAAACAAGTGCCAGAGTTGTTTGTTTATTGGGTTTCCTGGTGTACATGGTAGGTTTGTGTGTGTTCTCCTCAGCCTCCTAAGTGCGTTAACCTGGGTACGGTATGGAATGCCCAGGGTACAAGAACATAAGAAGTGGGTAGAGCACTTCCTTTTTTTCAGCATTAATGAGGACTGGGCCAGGGGTTGTTGGTTTGTTGATTTCATTGAAATATTGGTGACTCCCAACATAATAAAAGGTTCTCCTTTTCAGCCTGCTCCTGCTGCCTAGGCAAACAGCATCTTTGCATTAGTAATCTCCATTCTGCTTGTTTGCGATCAGATGTCATCAGTGTTGAAGAAGACAGGTGAGCATGTCTGCCTGTTCGGTGACTCCAAGGGCCATTTTTGTTCGTCACCACATCGTAGCACAAGAGGCAAAGGTAAGTCATGTGAGTCGAGTGGGATGGACCTCCTGGTTTCCTGAGGCACCAGCCTTCTTCCTACTGCGGTTGTTTAGGCCAGATCCCAGGCATGTCTGCTACCTCTGGTTGTTGGTTAGGTTGTTTAGTCCAAGTGTACAGGTCCATTAAAACTGACATAAGAAGATATCTGATGAGTTTTCCATAGGAGGCTGTTTCTGGACAGACTGCTCGTCCTGTAGCCCTCTGCAGGACAGCATGCTTCAGAATAGGAGAAGGTTACAGTCCTGGAACGAGGTGGACGTGAGTTAACTCCTGACTCCCATCATTCATGAATTTTGTGACCTCAGTCAAAACTGTGGAACCTTCCCTGAGGCTCCATTTTCTCGATAGGTGGTGATAGTATGCTTTCTTGCTGGGCTCATAACAAGGTTTCAGTGAGCGTGTACTGCCTGGCACTTAACTGTGCTACCTGGCACTGAAGGGAGATAGATGGTCCCTGACTTGCCACCTCCTCCTTCCCTCTCCAAACTTAATATCCAAGGTCAAGGAAACTGCCAAGGCAGGTTTCTTTCTGTGTGGACAGGTTTCCTCTGTTGGGAACGCCTCTGTGTGAACCAGTGGAGTGACCCCTGAGTCACTTCTGTTCTCCCTGGATTTAAGGTCTTGACCTGTCCCTAGTCTTTTACACATGTAACCTTTGTTACATGCCTTGACAACGGACCAAATGCCACCTAAAGTGCTCTTTATCGTGTGAGTGAATTTCAGTATATTTTTTCAGATATTGCTTCCATTTCATTTAACTGGTCTGCCTTGCCTTTTTCTCAAGAATTCATTCTCTCCCTCTCTTTCCCCAGGGGAAAACACACTGGAACCCTTATAAGAGTTCCCAAGTCTTTTTGAATGTGGGTAATCACTAGATAGGGTGGGTGGGTGGATGACATTTTTTGTTTGTTTGTTTCTCTTTTGCCAGCATCTTTTAAGTCAGGGTCCCTTCTGTTTTCTCAGGTGGCTCCCGTGACAAGAGTCTTTTGTTTCAGCTGGTAGGACCTAGGCCTAGAATCCTGGAGGGTATTTGGCTGCCACCAGGGTGGAGCCTGTTGTGCCTAAGCGCTAAAAGGCACTCTCAACTCTGATGACTGGCATTTTGCTTTTCTAAAAGAGTTTGCATCTCAGAAAATGCCAGTGGTGGGTAGACTCTGTGAATTTCTGAAAGGGGAGAGATGGAGATACTTGGAGTGTCATATTTACTCACTGGCCCTACTGAACTGGTCAGCTGCCGTATTAAAGGCTTACATCTGGTAGCAGAAGTGCCAGGTGGCCACCTGGGGTTTGAGAGCTTCACTTTGCCAAAGCTGAGAGACTTAGGGAGGTGGTGGTTTGTTCTCTTGCTTGTTTTTTTGCTTATGTGTTTGCAGGTTGTTTCCCTGAGGGGACATGGAGGCTGGAGTGCAGGATTTCAGTCACACGAGAGAGCCTTCTCATGCACTAGCATAGGTTAGTGGGGAGACACAACATTGGAATGACCCCAAGAGGGAGGGGGAACTGAAAAAGGGGATCTCAGAAAAGCTAAGCCTGATGACTTTAAGACAGAATGTCCCCGTTTAACTACTTGGTATTAGTTGAAGGCCAACTGAGTGGCAGTCATTAGATTCTGAGATCCGGAGATCAGGTGTTTCTGGGGTTGCAGGTACAGGGGTGTGTGTGTGTGTGTGTGTGTGTGTGTGTGTGCAGGGTGTGTGCCGGGTGTGTGTGTGTGTGTGCAGGGTGTGTGCGTGTGTGCAGGGTGCGTGTGCAGGGTGTGTGTGTGTGTGCAGGGTGTGTGTGTGTGCGTGCAGGGTGTGTGTGTGTGTGTGCGTGCAGTGTGTGTGTGTGTGTGTGTGGCGGGGGTGGGGATGGTAGAAAAGGGGGAGTTTTGGCTGAGCACTGGAGAGGTGGGAACTAGGGCAATGCCCATTCCCACAATACCAAGCTGGGAGTTGATAAAGAAGACGAGGACCCATGGTTGAGTAATTGGCAGTGAGGTGAGGAGATTAGTGATAGGTCTAGATCTTGGTGAACTACATGGAAGTCTGGGAGAGTGGTAGGTAGGAGGACAGCTTAACATTTTGAGTCCAGCTTGCACTGGTGGAGTCTTCAGGTATTTAGGCAGTTACACCCTCGTCCACATGTATTGACCTTGACCCTAACCCTGATGTTTGGTAGGTAGTCATCCTCTCTGTACCTTTTGTCATCTTAGGCATTTCTGTCTGGTGGATGATCTTTTGTCATCTAAGGTATTTCTGTCTGGCTGCCCAGTGAACCTTAGAGACCTTTCAATACCCTGGTCAGCAGTCTGTGTTTCTTGTCTGTGTCCGAGTTCGTGTTCTCCTTCTACCTCATACAGTCAGGTCCTTCATAACAACGTCTGGGTCACTGCTGGGCCACGTGGTGATCCCACAGGATTATATGACCTGGTGGTGTCTTGGCTGTCTTAGTGTGTGTAAACACATCCATGGTGTTCCCACAACAAGGGCCACTTGGGTGTCTTATCTGCTGTAGCACCACACCTTGAATATTTTCTAGTACCTAGTCCTGTCTGTTGAGTTTGGTCTTTCTAGAACTTGTATACCTGGTTCAAAAAAGAGTGCCCCAAAATCTGTTCAGTTGTAATTTATACTGGCAGGGGAGGAGAAAGGAAGGATGTAGTTTTCTTTTTTCTTTGAAAGGAAAGCATTTGGTCATCCTAATTTTCAGTGGGTGTACCTCTGGCTTTTCTTTCCTTTGTGATTTTTGTTTTTGGCAGTACTGGGGCTTGAACTCACTTTGAGCCATTCCACCCGCCCTATTTTTGTGAATGGTTTTTCGAGATAGGGTCTCGTGGAACTATTTGCCGGAACTGTTTGCCTGGGCTGGCTTTGAACCACTTTCCTCCTGATCTCTGCCTCCTGAGTAGCTAGGATTATAGGCAAGAGTGCTGGCATGAGCCACTGGCACCCGGCTGGCTTTTCTTTTAAGAGTTCAATCAGCATAGTGGCTGGGAGCGAGCTTTTTTTTTTTTTTTAGTATCGAGGCTTGAACTTGGGGCCTTCACCTGAGCTACTCCACCAGCCCTATTTTTGTGAAAGGGTTTTCGAGATAGGGTCTTGTGGAACTATTTGCCGGGACTGGCTTTGAACCTCGATTCTCCTGATCTCTGCTTCTGGAATAGCTAGGATTACAGGTGTGAGCCACCTGTGTCCAGCTGCTTTCTTGTTTTTTTTTTTTTTTTTTTTTTTTTAAGTTTCAGAACATGCATGGGGGATGGCGGAGCAGCTCAGGCAGTTAAGAGTGCCTGTCTAGCAAGCATGAGACCCTGAACTGTGGTCAAACCCCAGTGCCATCAAAACAAAACAAAAAAATGTGCATGGCTTTTGCTCCTCTGCTTAGAATCTAACCTCTTCACTGCACAGAGTTTGAGTGTGCAAAATGCAGTTAAGAAATGTAATGTTGGCAGTTTTTCACATTTGCACTGAGGAAATGCAGAGAAATTTAACAAGTCAGATTAGGAGAGCGAGTTAGATTTTTTTTTTTGGTGGTACTGGGGTTTGAACTCAAGGTCTCAATGCTTGTTAGGCAGGTGGTCTGTTATGTGAGCTACTCCCCCAGCCCTCTTGTTTTCTTCTTAATGACAAGAATAGCACAGTCTACTGAGAGAGTTGTTGCAGGCATTACTGATTAAATTTTTCCTTAGGAAGATGCTCTGTCCATAAGAAATTTAAAGTTGGAAGGACCCAGTAACATGGATCGTAGCTCCTGTGGAATTCCAAGTTAAAGTGGACTGTGTTTTTCTCCCCCCATCTTGCAAACAGTGCCTTTTTTGTCCGCAGTGCTGGGGAAGAAAACTCAGGCATTGCCCATGCTAGGCAAGCGCTCTCCCATTGAGCTACAACATTAGCACTAAAGAGTGCTGTTTTTTATAACACTACAATGGGAAAACATTAGTGTTTTTATAACACTAACGGAAACAGAAAGCTGAAACTCCTTTCCAGACATGGAAGAAGTGCTGTCATCACATTACTTGAAGAATGTGCTGTGGGTGGGGGGGTGGAGGGGTGGTGGTGAGGGGGTGTGAGGGGAGAGGAAAAAAGGGAGTAAAGGAGATCCTTTCACCATACTAACTATGGAATAGCTACTAGGAGACCAAAAGGAAAAATGAAACAGCCCCCAAGGAGTAAGTCAGTCCCCCAGTTTATAAAGTAGTTCCAGTTTGAGAAGCTCAGGAACCAGTAGCTCATTAGAGTGAGCACTTGTAATGCATAAAAATTAATGAGGTGGCAAGAGCTATCGTTTTATCTCAGGGATTACTACATGATCTTTGCAGAGTTTTTCTTGCTTTGCTTTGTTTTTGTTTTCTCTTTGTTTGCTTTTTTTTTTTTTTCCTTTGACACACTAGATCTCCCTTCTATTATAGTCCAGGCTGGCTTCAAACTTGGGATCTTTCTGCCTTAGGCTCACAGACACTGGGATTACATGTGTGTGCTGCCACTCCAAAATTTTTCAATCTGCTTGCAAGGTACATTGATGCCAAAATAGGTCTCTGGCCAACAAATACATCTGATAGGCAAATTAAGATTGATGGCTTTCTGTTGTTGACTGTGTCAGAACATAATTCGATTGTGTTATCTCACACTCTTCTACCTCGTTGGGTATCTCTCCTTATTTTGGGTTCCATCTCCTTCAAGGGTGATGAGGGTTTTTGGAAAGTTGGTTGGTGCTGTAGGCAGACCTGAAGGGGGAGTGAGGCAGTGTTTGGTGCTATGCTTAGTTTTGGTGACCAGCAAGAGTTGGAAATTATCTCGGTTTTGTATTTTTAATGGTGGTAGATGTAAACTAGTGGTGGCAAACAAACTGAACACTCACAGAAGAGATTATGAGGATGGGTGGAGACAAGCATGGAGCTTGAGTGCAAGGCAATGCTCTCTCATCAGATTAACTACCTCTTAGCCAGGCCTTCACATGGTTCAAGTGGGCACAGAGCCAGGTGCTGGTGGCTCACGCCTGTAATCCTAGCTACTCAGGAGGCAGAGATCAGGAGGATCGTGGTTCGAAGCCAAGCCGAGCAAATAGTTCTTCCAGGCCCTATCTCGAAAAAACCCATCACAGAAGAGGGCCGGTGGAGTGGCTCAAGGCGTAGGCTCTAGGGTCAAAGCCCAGTACTGCAAAAAAAAAAAAAAAAAAAAAAAAAAAAAAGTGAGTACAGATACGCTAGGTTGGTGAATCCCAAATTTATCTTGACTGATTGGGTTAGTGAGGCTCAGATTCTGTGTGTGTGCAATGGGGAGTAGTCATTGCCGCCTTCCTGATAGT
Organism: Castor canadensis; assembly: GCF_047511655.1. Taxonomy (NCBI): domain Eukaryota; kingdom Metazoa; phylum Chordata; class Mammalia; order Rodentia; family Castoridae; genus Castor; species Castor canadensis. The sequence continues at coordinate 139,961,686 of NC_133405.1, forward strand.
TGGGCCTTATTACCCCCAAACTTAACAGCAGCGTTGGATCTGTGGCAGTGGAGGTAATATTAGCTGGCATTCAGTGCTCTGCCCAGTCCTTTACATTCATTTATCTCGTTCTGTCCTCTCATCAAACTTGTTGGGGGTAAGAGTCCCCTATCTATACCTCCAAACCTGAAGGCCCAGTATTTGCACTTGGGGCGCTCTCATACCAGAGGGGGCCACTTTGCCGAACTTATCCCACTTTTCCAACCTTCTGTGCAGATCAGAAGCAGTGTACGAAGCAAGGTGGCCAACGTTGGTCAGCTCCTGAGAGCTGACCAAAAAAACTGGCTCCTGGAGTCTGAGGACTTCAGCAGGGTTACTGTCACTGGCGCCCTCCCCATCCCCCTCCTGCTCTGTCCGTTTTCACATTTACCCAAAATCTTGTCTGAGTTTGTGCTCAGTTTTAAGAGCGTGCAGCTTATGGTAACTTTAAAAATTTCTTAAGCAGATTGAAGAGTGAACCTACTAAGCAGTGACAGTTGTTGGGGAGCCTGTTGTTCAGCACAGATGGGTTTCATTTGTTTGAGATTGTGGAGTGTGCCATTAGAAGGTCCTAAAACATGCTTTCTGGGGTGGGTTGTGGTGGCTCACACCTGTAGTTCCCATCTACTTGGGAGGTGGAGATGGGGTTGGGGGGGTTTGCGTGTGGGGTGGGATTTTGGTTCCAGCCTGCCAGTTTTTCAGGCGTGCGCATGCGCACGCATGTGGTTTCCTGTCATGTCAGGGTGATGGATGGGTGGTTGTGCATGCTATTGAGTGGCAGCAGTGTTGACAAGTTAACAAGACGAAATAGGAAATAGATACCCGGGTATGCCGCCCAAAAGCAAGTGGAAGGGCAGGAGCTTGAACAACCAAGTGTCTAGGTGGCTGTTGGCAGCTGTTTCACCCATCCTGTTGGTAAAAGTACGTTTTAAGCAAGGGTGGAGTTCAGATTGATGCTGGGGCTCTGTGCAGCAGCCTTCTGTGAGTTCCAAGATGAGATCTGTTGGTCAGAAACAGTGTTACCATAAAGCAAATGATAGAGCAGGTGACCTGTGGCTGTCACTTAGAGATACCATGAGATGAGCTTTTAACCTGTGAAAAGGGACCAGAGGCTAATTCATCTGAGTAGTACTCCTCCAGCAGATTGTGACACAAAGATTTCCCTCTCCACCAAGCTTCCTGAATGTCAAGAATGCCAAGCTTCCTGAATGTCCAGTATGTCATATTTTCAGCTCGTGTGTGTATGTGTGTGTGTGTGTGTGTGTGTGTGTGTGTGTGTGTGTGTGTGTGTTGGGGAGGACAGACAGCTGAAAGTGATAAGTGGTGGTTGGCTGGTCGTTTTGTGTGGTTTCGCTTTCGCATCACAAGTAGGTCATCTACTTGTTACAAATGTGCAAAGTGAGGAGGATTACCATGGGCTCAAGAGAATCCCACTCCTCATGATTGATGATGATCATACCATCAGTTATCCAGAGCCTTGAATCAAGGTGAACAACAGTGTAGATTGATTTAGGGAAGTTTTCTGTTCCTTGTTCTGGCTCCCCCTTCTCTCTTTCTTTCTTGCTGTTGCTCATTTCTGTTCTGTCCGTACGTTCGTGTTAGACCTTAGACACATTCGGCTCCCTCTGGAGAGGCAGAAGGTTGCCAGATGGTCTCTTGGGTTTGCAGCGGGCTCTTGGGTGCTAAGTAGTGGTGAAGTCGTCCTTTGGGGAGCATCGGTCAGCCCACTCTCTTTTGTGTGTAAGAGCTGTAGCTGTTGTTCAGTTGCCTACAGTGTGCCTACCTACAGTTTGTCCTGAGAGGGAAACTTCACATTTTGAGTGTAAGTTTCAGGTGTATTCCTTGGGGTGATGGTCTAATGGTGTCCAAGTGACCTTAAACTAAAGAAGAAAAGATCTCTCTGTAGATTTCCCTTCTCATCCTGCACACCCCATACTCTCCTGTGATGCTTCTTGTCCAGTGTTTGCTCATACCAGAGGTGCTGAGCAAGTAACATATTTTGCCCAGAGTCCTCCTCACACGTGACAGGTTGTTGTACTGTCCTTTCAGATGTCTGCAACCTAAGACTTCCTCAAAGTTTTTGTTTTAAAGAGCCCAAGCTGGTTGTCTTATCCCGGACTCCCCAGGCTGGGATTGGTGATTGTCGTTTCACCACTGGAACTTTGCACCTGTGCTGCCTGTGCTCCTGGTAGTCACTGTTCCTGGAAATTTTAAGCTGCTCATTTACAGGGGCGTCAGAGTTTAAAACCCTCCCCACTAAGCAAAACGTTGAGAGAAGGGATATTAAAACTGGTGGGTCGTGGCTATGATGTCTAAGCCTGTTGGTTGATTTCAGCATGACCACGAAAGGGCCTCTCAGTGGCAATGCACAGAAAGTATTCTTTTCAAGGAGAAGACTCGAGTCACACTTGGAGAAAAAGAAAAAGGAAAGCATGGATTGGAAGAGACTTAAGTGAGATCTAGCAGTGAGTTACACACTTGGTCACTTTTCAGAGAGGCTTACCTTGGGGTATTGCAGGTTCAGATGATTTGGTGTTGGGCATTTGTTTCAAGAGTGATCCAGTACTGGCTGTGAGTTGAAAAATGTTGAAGTGGGCGTGGGGGTGTTGCAGGGGCAGGGGGTGGGGTGAGGCGTGGGGTAGCGTGTGGGCTGGGGTTATTTACACATACTATGAGCCCTTCTCTCAGCTTTTGCGTATGTAATGTACGTATGTGTGTGTGTTGGACTGGAAACCAGGGCCTCAAGCATTCTGACACTGAGCCACATCCTCAGCCTATTTATTTATTTAATACTTACTTATTTTTGAGACATGGTCTTGCTGTGTAGCCCTTGCTCATGCTGGCTTAGAAGTGGTGATCCCCATTGGCTTCAGTCTCCCGAGTAGGTGGGAGTATAGACATTCACCGCCATGGCTGGCAAGAATAATTTTTCTTTAAGTCAAATTACACTTCCTATTTACAGTTAAATGAAATTTTATTTTTCAGTTAGTTATTAAAAGGAGTTTCCAATGGAAGTTTAACATTACAAAATCGGTTTATTTTTTCTTCCACTTAACTTTGTGTATTTTAAACATCCATCTCTTTTTCTCACACTGAAAGTCTTGGTGTTTACTTATTTCCGTTATTCTTAATAGTTTCTTTAGAACAACCTGGGAGATACAAAAAAAAAAAAAAAAAAATCTCTGGAAGTTCTTCTGGGAGCTCTTTGTTCGTTTTAACAGTTGAGAAATAACTTCTTCAGTTGTGGGAAAAGACACATAACATAAACGTACAATCTTAACTCCTTGTTTAAGGGTACTGGTAAGGGCAGTTAAATTATAGTTGTGTTATTGTGGGATCAATCTCCAGAAGCACATGTAAAACTGAAACTGTGCCCATTAACAACGGCTCCCTGTTTCTTCTCTCTGCAGCCTCTGATAGCCATGATCCAGTTGTTTCTGTGAATTTGTGTCTTTTAGGCGCATCAAAGTCTTGTGAACAGTGTTTGTTTCCATGGTGACTGGCTCATTTCACTTTGCAGACGTCCTCGGGGTTCCTCCATGTTGTGTCATGCGTGCATGTCCTTCCCTTTCATAGGAAGGAAATAGCCCATCCCTGAATAGTACTCCATGGTGCGCATATGTCACATTTTCTTTATCCGTTTGTTTGTCTAATGGTGGACATTTGGGTTGCTTCCCCCTCTGGCTTATTGTGACTTAACGCAGCTAGAAGGACAGCCTGCTTTGGCTTCTTTGGGGCTCTCTGTCAGAAGCGCAGGTTGGTGGATCCTACAGTAATTCTGGTTTTAACTGTCAGAGTCACCTTCCATGGTGGCTGTAGCAGTTCACATTCCTGCCAGGGGTGCACAAGACGTTCCAGTGCCTGCTCATCCTTGTGGACACTTTGCCGTTTTACTCTCTTGTCGACAGTGGCCATCCTGATGGGTGTGGGGTCACATCTCATTGTGGTTTTGATTAGATGTTCTGTGATGGTTAGTGGTGTGGATATCTTGAATGTCATATCATTTCTGGAGAAATGGGTATTGAAGTCCTTTGCTCAATATTTATTTGTGCGTACTAGTTGTACAAAGGGGTTTTGTTGTGATATGTCCATACATGCATGTAATATGCTGTGACCACACTCACCCTTCTCTTACGCTTTCTTATTCCCCCTCTTTTCTCCCCCCACAGTTTTCAGTGACTTTCCTCCTTCTGCTTTCATACATGCAAGTCAAGTGCTTCAGTCATTCAGTCATAACCACCTCCCATCACCCTGTCCTTTGTCTTCCCCATTCCCACTGGTCCCCTATCCCAAACAGTCGTCATTTACAGTCATGTGTTTTTGCTTTTTTTCTTCTTGTATTTTCAGTATATTTTTCTAATCTTCAGATATAGGAAAGGTCTCTCTCTCTCTCTCTCTTTTTTGCTGAATTATGAAATGCAATAGAAACGATCATGTGCCGAATGAAGAATCAGAACCAGTCACGTGGGAAAGGAATCTTTCTCATATTGCCATGAGTAGCAGTTTATAACAGTTTAGTCATGGAGTTATTCACAGCTGCTCTGTTAACCCGTCAAAGACTTTCAACCAAACATGTAGGATTGCTGAAATGAAGAAAAATTTCTAGTGCGAGTTGGAGAGAACTGATAAATCAGGCCTTCCTCCTCTTGGTTCGGTTGAAATTCAAAGTGATGATTGTTTTTCTGGGTTTCAGAAACAGCTCTTCACAGCATGCAGTGCATGGGAAAGGTCTTTAACTTTCTCGCACTCACCCTGTGCTTTCTGTGAATGGTACTCATCACCATATAGTCATTGTTTATCTCCTTCCATCGGTGAAGTGGATTCTTCCTGCCTTGCCTAGGAGATGCGCCTTTGCATCTTTCTGGCCCCTGGGTTCTCAGTCAACCTGAGACGACAGTGGTTGAGACTTTGAGATTCCCTGGGCTGGCCAGGCAGTATGAATACCAAGTGACAAGTTATTGGAAGATAGGGTTCTTTTGGGTTCATGCTTTGGGAAGGTAAAGTGCTTTGGGCTCCAGCTAACTGTGGCTCTGCCTCTCCCTTGTCTTGCAACTGAACCCTGGGTTTTGATTTCTATTTCTCTGTCTTTGAGAGGCTGACAGAGATTGAAAGGACATAGTCTTGCTACAAAAGGCAAAAATCAGTTTCCATGCCCTCAGTTCCCCTTGGGCCTTGTTGTGAGTCCAGAAATTCCCTGCTTTCTTCTTACCCGTTAGACTGCCGAAGGAGGACAGACTTATTTTTGCTTGTTTGTTTTTGTAACCGAAGTGGGGTTAGAGCATGGCGACCTCGTGCTTGATAGGTGCTCTGTGATAACTTGAGCAAGGCTCCAGCCCTGGAGTGTAATTTTTTTGGAGCCACACCTCCAGTCCATTTTGCTCTGGTTATCTTGGAGATGGGGGGAGGGGGGGGTCTAGTGAACTATTTGTGTGTTCCCCCCCCCCCCCACTGAAACTGGCCTCAAATCGCAACCTTCTAATCTCAGCCTCCAAAGTAGCTCATGAGACACTGGCGCCTGGCTTGAAGAGTACATTTAAGTGATACTTTTACACAGCGTTTGTGGGAGTTTCTTTTACCCCAACGGTGCTTCGCCTACCGTTAGCAGAGGTTGTTTAATTGATAAGTGTTGCTGGGTATCATCCCGTTTGTTGAATTGGACACTCACTTTCCAATCTCATCATGTAGCTGTCCCTTTCACTCTGTGTGTCTCGTGTAGGAGAAAGGACTTTTCTCTCATTTGGTGGAGGAGGTGCAGAGGTTTAAAGGGTACTCAATTCATTTAGCCAAACTGTATCACAGTCCAGGCTTTGCACATGCAGACCACTGTCAGTGCCAGTGTAGGTGCTGATGAGGTGAAACCTGAATGTCGAATTCTCCTAGGTACTGAGAACACTTTCTGCCCGCAGACTTTTTATCGGAGGGCTGTCTGATAGCCACATGTGAAAAACAGAGCCAACACACTCAATGTGAGTTAGTCATTGAGTCTTTCTTTTTTTTTTTTTTCTTTTTTTAACAGTGGTTTGGGAGTGAGTTTTTCTTGAGGCATGCTAAACCGAGGTAAACAAAACCTTGTAATGCATTAGCCTGTCTCCTTGACAAGGTGGTCTGTGCCCTGTATGTTACATGTGCACTTTATGATGTCTCACCCAGCCTCTTTGACTAGATTAGAGTTTGGGGAGGGAGGGCTGTAGGTTCTGCATGGTTGTTGGATGCTTCTGTGATTAAACTGCTTTTTGATTAAGTCTTGCTACTTGCCTTTGACTTAGCAGGAATGTGAAATGATTTGTGTTTCTTACTTAGTACAAGTTGTCCTTCATATACAATATGTTTTCTTGGCATAGAAAATTAATCAGTTGAATTGAAGAATAGCAAAAATAAGTCCAGAGAGGGTGACCTAGCCTGTTCTTTCATGTGCCCCAGACAGGCCTGGGACTTTGGAAAATTCAGCCTCTTAATAAGTAACAAGACTGTATCCGTCAGCAGCCCATTGAAGGGCATCTTGTTATTGTTTGATCTCTTTTGTGAGAGCTTGAATTCCCTCTTTCCCCTTCCCTCCTCCTCTCAGAGACCTGCTAATCTTCCCACGTAACCTACCTATCTCTCTTCCCTGTCACTGTGGTTGACCCCAGTATGATTATTTACTCAGTGTTTAAAGAAGTGTTGTGGGACAGGCAGTGCAGGGGATGGTTGCAGTTACCAGACTCTTGAGGGGCTTCCTTCAGCAATGTTGATGCGGTGGGCATGGTGGCTGAAGCCTGTAATCCTACCTACTTGGGAGGCGGAGAGCCAGAGAATTCCGGTTTGAGGACAGCCAGTATAAGAGGCTCAGGACACCCCATCTCAACCAGTGGCTGGGTGCAGTGGTACGTACCTGTCATCCTAGCTACTTGGGAGAGCACAAATGGGAGGATGGCAGTCCATGTCAACCCAGGCATGAAAGTGATAGCCTATTGCAAAAGTAACTAACACAGAGGGTTGGGGACATGGCTCAAGTGGTAGATCGCCCATCCATCCACTGAGGATGCGGTAGCACATGCGAGGCCCTGACTTCCATTTCCAGTGCTTCCCCGCCGACCCCCGAGGAAAAAAATAAAAAAGAATGTTGAGCATGCTCTGATTCTCCAGTAACATTCATTGACACAGTGACCTCAGTTTATGAATAGCAGTTTTGGAATGCTGCCCAGTTTTTCCTGGTGGATCCTTTTGTGTTTGGGGTTTTCTTTATGTATTTGAAGAGATCATATGTGCATGTGTGTGCATGTGCGTGTGTGTGTGTGTGTGTTGTACAAAAGGGTTTCATTGTGATATTTCTATATAGGCACATAATGTGCTTTGATCAAATTCATTCCATCTTGCTTTCTTAGCCTCTCACTTCAATTATAATTTATCTCCTTCTTCACCCTTTTCTCTTCCCCTTCACATTGTTCCCCTCACCACCTAACATTCCCCCTTCTTTGTTCATGTCCTTGTTTTTGTTCTTTTTATTTTAGGTCTATTTACGCATATGAGAAAAAATGTGATACCTGTCTGGGTTGTTTTGCTTGGCACGATGATTGGTAGTTCCATCCGTTTACCTGTACACAGTATAATTTTATTCTGTTTTTTTGGCAGTAGTGGAGTTTGTTTTTTATTTTTTTGGTAGGCCTGGGGTTCGAACTCAGTTCTTTGCACGCTTGCAAAGCAGTTTCTCTACTGCTCCAACCACTCTTCAGTCCATTTTGCTATGGTTAGTTTTGGAGAACTTTTTGCCCCAGCTGACTGACCTGTAACCATGATTGTCCTGATCTTGGCCTTCCAAGTAGCTAGAATCACAGGGGTGAGCCAAGCCACACTGGAGTGAAGGTTTACACTCATGCTGGCTAGGCAGGTGATCTACCAGTAGAGACATGGGAAGCTAAACACAGGGATACTAGAATTAAAGTGGCCTCACAAACCAAGCGAAGAGAAGAGAGGGATCACATAGATAAAGTCTTGCACCAGCAACCAACAGATGTCTCCATAAATACAGCAGAAACATACAGGGTGAGATGAGAGATTCTTCAATGAATTGTGCTGGCAAAACTGGATGTCAGCATGCGTCAGATTGAAATTTGACAGGTACGCTGCATCTTCTCAAAAAAAAAAGAACTTAAACGGATGAAAGACCTCAATGTAATACCTGGAACTCTATAGCTACTTGAAGAAGACATAGGGGGATAACTTCAGGACCTTGGAATAGGCAGTGATATTTTGGAAAAAAAAAACAAAAACAAAACAACCCAAAACACAGGAAACAAAAGCAAAAATTGACAAATGAGCTTACAACAAACTTCAAAGCTTCTGCACAGCAAAGGAAACAATTGACACAGTGAGTTAGTTTAGTTTTTTCAGGGACCTCCATTCTGATTTTCATAGTGAGGTGAGATGAAAGTTTAGTGTGATTTTTTGATTGCATTTCCTTTATGGCTAAGTGCATTGAAAGTTCCAGCCTCCCTCCCTCCCTGCCTTCCCCTCTCTTCCCTCCTTTTCCCCTCTCTTCCCTCCCTTCCTCCCTCCCTCCCGCTACTTGTACTTCTTTTGAGAACTGTCTATTCAGTTCATTTGCTAGCTTATTAATTGCGTTATTCCTTCTCAGTCCTGTGTCAGATGAGTAAGTGGGAAAGATTTGCTGTTTGTTGGCTGTCTCTTCATTCTGGCTATCATTGTTTGCTTGACTGCAGAGTTTTCTCGTTTTTTTTTTTTTTTTTTAAACTGATACTAAAGCTACAACAGTTTTGGTATATTTTATTTTTTATTGTTCTGCAGCTGTTTGGCTTGGGAGCACAGCAGTTCAGAAGCTAGTGGTCTATGCCAGAGTCCTGGAGATGGTGTCTCGAGGATTATTTTCCCAGGCTGGCTTTGAACCTGGATCCTCCTGATCTCAGCCTCCCAAGTAGCTGGGATTACAGGTGTGAGCCACTGGTGCCTCGCTTCCATTTGAATTCTTGAGAGCTTGTTTCTAGATTGTAGCAGTGGAGTGCAGCTACTCGTGTATCTTTGCCTGAAGAATGGGTCTCCTCTACTGGGGAAGGCCAGACCCTTTGACCAAGTGTGTAGCTTCAGGAGAGGCACGCATGGAGCACTGAGGAAGGAAAGGAACACCTGCCTAGCCAGCCAGATTAGCGATCAGTGCAGTGACAGATGTCACAGCCTGATTGCCCTCACAGCCACCCCTTTGAATTGCTTTTTGGGCATTTTATCCATAGACAGTTTTTGGTACGACTTACAGCTGTCATTTTGTTCATTGTCTTCTAGTTGATTTGAATAGTTTTTATTCTTGTTTGACATCTCTTGTTCATCTTGCTGTTTGATTGTTTATTGCAGGATAGCATTTTCTTTTCTCTCTCTCTCTCTCTCTCTCTCTCTTTCTTTTTTTCTTTCTTTTCTTTTTACTCTTTTTTCTTTCCTTGTTGGCAGTTTTTCTGTTTGACTTATTGGAGTATGGATTTCCAAGATTCCTGTTTCATTCTTTGTTACAGTCTTTGGATCTTGTTTTTAGTTTCCTTGATATTTGTTGCTGGAGAGTTACTTTGATAATCTCATTTTTACATGTTTCTTGCATTCCTGTGTTGAGATTTGTCCATCTGGTGCATAAGCCGTATTTCTTACTTTTACCAGTTGACCTTCCTATTGAGTGGGTTTTCTCCTGAAAACATGACTTGGGATTTTGATTTGTTATGCAGTGTTGGCTTTGATTCTTACTGGTCCCTGATTAGTGAAATTTGGCATAGCAAATACATACTGCAGCTTCAAAGACCCACTGTTCCTGTGCGACATCCAGGAGAGGAGATATTCTAGCAGTTCTGGTAGATGTGGTGCAGACAGCAGTTGGTATGGGTGTCTGGGTGCACCGTGTGTGGCTGCTGTTACAGTGGGTGTGTTTTAGCCCTATCATGTTACCTTAATTTCCCCAGGCACATTTGAGGCTAGCTCTTCAATTAGCAGGTGCCTGTGGCACTGGCAACACTACTATGGTTAATAGCAGTCTCAGGGATTCTCCTATGACCAAATCATTAGGGTTGGTCCCCAGATAGGGCATGGAGACCTGTGTGGCAGGAAATACAGCGCCCTCTTCCTGGTGTTCACATATAGTCCTGTTAGCCGCCCACGGTCAGAAACAGTGGCAGGAACTGTGTAGGTCAGTGGCAGCAGGAGTTGTGGTATTCTCTGCTGCTACCGTGGTAGTGGCCACCTGGGAGCAGGACCTCAAACAGAACCAGGCGTAGGTGAACTCAGCCCCTCTAGCTCTGTGCACTCAGCAGTGGGTCTACAGCCAGAGCAATAAGAGGGTCTCAGGTCTGCCTCCACAAGCTCAAGTGTGTTGGTAGTGATGGGAACCATGTCCTGTCAGGAACTGGCACCTGAGGGTGGTGCAGGGGGAGGGGCAAGGAGACCTTCAGTCTCCTTGATGCTACGTCTTGATGCTACATCTGCCTTCAGTTGTAGCATCAGCAGAAATCCACACGTAGCTGGCCATTCTCTTGGTCTCAGAGGGCAAGCCCACCATTTTTTCTGGTTCTCAAGGGTAGTGCCCTCCTTTTCCCTCCACGTTGTAATGTCTGTGGCCTACACTGCAGGACACCCAGGGAGTTAAAATTACTGTTGTGCTGCTAGGGTTTGTGAGGCAGCCTCCCCCCAGACAAGTGCATTGGAATGTCTGTGGAGTACAAGAGACTGGGGATATGCAGGGATTTTTCTTTTAAACTACTGGAGCAAACCAAATTTGGACAGTAGTCTCCTTCTTAAAATGGTTCCTGGGTGTAGCACCCTGGGGCTTCATGGGAAATTACGTGAAAATTCTTTTCAAGGCAAGGATGAGGTGTAGACTTCAGATTACTTATGTCAGTGGGTTGATGCCTGTGAGGTATTTGAATTTTCCGGTAGGTGAGACTGTGAACATCCACACTGATGAGAGTTTACTGGGACACTCATCCACTCACTTTCTCCGACAGAGGGGAGACTCCTTTCTCCCTAGGCTGTGGAATCGAGGTGGTAGATGATGAGGTATTTTGTTTCTCTTGTTAAACTGTTCCAGGACTCTCCATTTTAAAAGGTGCCAGTCTCTCCCTTGCTGATTTCTAGAGTTATGCCATGATCATTCACCTCAAGGGGTATAGTCATTTGTACCCCTTGACTGTTTGGTTTTGTGTGTGTGATGGAAGAGGTGAGTGCTGGTTGTCTGTTCAGCCATCTTGGATTACTCCCAATGTATTTCCTAATTTTCTCTGTACGTGTTCTGTCAATCACTGATAGTTGATCAGATAAGTACTCAACAATTATTGTCGAAGTGGCTATGCCCCTTCCATTCTCTGAGTTTTGCTTCATATGTTTTGGGGCCTTGTTGTTCAGTGCATGTGCGTTCTTAATTGTTATATTTTCCTGATCATTATGAAAAAAACAATCACTTTTTTTATGTCTTAGATAAAATAACGTGTGACTACTCACTCAAGTTCTATTATGTTCTGTTATGTTTCACATTAGCATTATTTATCTTTTTATCCTTTTATTTTGTCCAGTTTGGACTTTTGAATTTAAAGTTTGACTCTATGGCTATCATATAGTTGTATCTTCTTTTCCTAAAAATTGAGTCTGCCTTTGCTTTGTGTTGTTTAATCCAGTCACATCATCGGTGGTGTTGATGTGGTTGGATTTCTACTTACCATTCTGTGATTTGCTTTCCGAATGTCTCATCTGTTTTGTTCCTTCTTGTTTTTTTTTCTTTGTAATAATTTATGTGTGTACTATCTTAATTTTGTTGTTGCTGTTGTTGTTTTTTAAAAACACTATATTTTGGCTTTACTTTCTTAGTGGCCAATATGGATTATGATACACATTTCAATTTGTCAAGCTTTACTTCATTTAAAAAGTTCCAAGATGGCGATGACAGACGTGCACCATAGTCTTGCATCTCCATGAATCTGAAGTAAAGCCTAAGGTATGTGACTACAAGGAAAGGTGGGCGATTTAGAAAGGGCTGCATTGGCACTGCTGTGAAACAGTGCTGGTGACCAGAGGAAATCAAGAAATACCAGAACAAACAAAAGGACTTTCTGTGTCTCCATGAACCTGAAACAGAATCATCAGGTTTGTGGTTGAGGGAGAGGACTGTGGTGAGGAAAAGTAAGGGAAGGCAACAGTAAGGCAGTGGACAGAATGCAGATGAAATTCAGAATTAATTGAATTTTGGACTTAGAAAAGAAGCAACGAACCCCAACACAGAGCTTTGACCAAAACACTATGAAAGGGGAGAGGTTACAGAAACAGCCTGAAAGAACGAGAGAAGTCTGGGTGCGGTGGCTCATGCCTGTAATACCATTTATTTGGCAGGCAAAGAAGATCTGGAGGATTGTGGTTCGAGAGCAGCTGTGGCAAAAGGTTAGTGAGATGCCATCTCAACAAATAGTCTTGAGTGTGAAGGAGGAGCACGCCTGTCACCTCAGCTATGTGGGAGGTGTGTGTAAGCAGGAGGATCACCGTCCAGGCCACCTGGGCCAGAAGGCGTGAGACCCTACCTGAAAAATAGTAAATGAGCAAAAGGGCTGGGGTTGTGGCTCAAGTGTTAGAGCGCTTGCCTAGCAAGTGCAAGGTCCTGAGTCCTGAGTTCAAAGCCTAGTCCTGGAAAAAAGGGAAACCAAAAAGGAATGGGAGAAAATTTTTTGCCAGCTATTAATTGGATAAGGGAATAGTATCCAATCCAGAATATAGAGAGAACACCAAGACATTAACAGAGAACAAGAAATAACCCGACTAATAAATGAGCAAGTGTATTGAACAGGCAGTTCTCAAAAGAAGAAGTACATATTGCCAGTAAATACAAGAAGGAATGTTAAACATCCTTGGTCATAAAGGATATGCAAATCAAAATGATTGGGATTTTATCTCACTTCATGGAAAACAAAAACAGACGCTGCTGTGGATGGGGACCAGGGAAGTAATACCAGTACATTTTGGTGGGAGTGTAAATTATTGAAGCCACTTTGGAAATCATGGGGTGGTTTGTCAAAAAACTAAAAAGAGAGCTAGCATATGATCCTGCTCCACCACTGCAGGGCATTTATCTGAAGGCATTGAAGTCAGCACACACTAGAGATACTGTGCGGACCTGTGCCACCCACCCTCCCCCCTCCTTTTTTTTTTTTTCTTCTCGGTACTGGCGTTTGAACTCGGCCCGCTAGGCAGGCAGTCCGCTGCAGGAGCCACACCCAGCAGCCCTGATTGTTTCTTTTCCTTTTTTTTTTTTTTATATAAAACGTTTAATTTATTGGTCTCTCAGGAGAAATACTACAGCTGAGCCATTAATCTTGTAGCTTTATCAACATTAACTGGTGGATTATCAAGGAATCAGCTCTTTCTGCACAGGTTCAAGTAAAAGGCCTTTTGAAAAGTATGCAAATTCCTTCTGTATGTTTACGAAAGTTTTATTCATTCTGTTAACTTTTTTCATCATTCCCAATGTTTTATCTTCTTAAGATTCATGGTAGCTGGTTTTGTTTTGTTTTTAGCCTTAAAGTTTTTTTTTGGCTGGCTATGTGAACTACATTCCAGGACTTCTGCCCTCTTAGTTTGTTCTTGGCCATTGTCTTTAGTTGGAGTGAGGATTATGAAAATTCCTAATAGAAAAATTCATAATAGAAGCAAAAACCTGGAACCTGCCAAGGAATGGCACGTGGGTTTGAGCTGGTTCACTTGGCTTGCTGTCTAGTAAGGCTGCCTGAAGCCAAATGATTGATCTGGGTCAGAAAGGCACACAACCCACCCAGTCCGCCCTTAACCCCCGCGAGCTTTAACCCAGACCACCGAAAAATTCCATTAACCTCTCACCAGACCTTCAACCCCTGCATGCAGTAGCCCAGGCTCCAAGTGACACCATCATCAGCATGCTCCCGGGAAGTGATGGTTTCTTTGGATGTACAGAATATTTTAATGTGATGCCCGTCCCATTTGTCTGTACTTGTTTTTATTTCCTGAGCAGTTGGAGTCTTACGTGGAAGGTAGTTGCCAGGCTGGTGGTGTGGGTCAAGAGGCAAGAGTGCCTGGCTAGGAAGCATGGGGCCCTGAATTCAAACCCCAGTGCTACCCAAAAGAAAAAAAAAAAAAAAAAAAAGAAAAAGAAGGGGTTGCCTATGACCCTATGCTCAGGCATTTCTCCTGTGTTTTCCTATTGTAGTTTCAGGTTTTTGAGCCTTACATTGCAGTCTTTGATTCATTTTGAGTTGGTTTTTTGTACAGGGTGAGAGAGGGGTCTTGTTTCACTTTTAGATGTGCTGTTTTCCCAACACCATTTGTTGAAGAGGCTGTCTTTTTTTTCCAGTTTTCGCAAAGGGTTGCGCAACTTTGTTGAAAAGCAGATGGCTCTGGCAGTGTGGTCTTGTTTGTGGATCTTCTGGTGTGTTCCAATGGTCTGTGTCTCTTTTGGGGCCAGTACTATACTGTTAATGTTACTGTGGCTCTGTGATGTACTTTGAGGTCAGGTATTATGATACCTCAAGCGTCGCTCTTCTTGCTCAGGATCTGGTGGCTGTTTGGACTCTTTCATTCCCATGTGAATTGCAGGATTGATTTCAATTTCTGGGAATACTGCATGACATTGTGATTTTAATAAGGATTACACTGAATCTGCAGCTTGATTTTGACATGTAGCCTTTTTCACACTATTAAGTCTGCCCATCCATGAACATGGGTGTTCTTTCTATTTTCTAGTATCTTCTTTAATTTCTTGCCTCACTGCTTTGTAGTTTTCAGTGTAGAGCTCTTTCCCCTTTCTAGGTTGGGTCATTGCTACGTATTTAATTTTTTTGAGGCTTTTGTGAGTGGGATTGTTTTCCTGATTTGTTTTCTCAGCCTATTTATTATTGGTGTAAGCAAAAGCTACTGACATTTTTGCATTGAATTTTGTATCCTTCTACTTGGCAGAAAGTGTTAATTAAAAACTGAGAGCTTTTTGGTCTTATATTTGGGATCATACCATCTGCACATAGGGATAATTAGACATCTTTCCTACTTTCATCCCTTCTCTTTCTTTCTCTTGCCATATTGTTCTGGCTAAGAATTCAAGCACTATCTTTCCACAGTGGGAAGAATGAGCACCTTTCTTTCTCTCCTACCTGTAACGTGAGAGGACATGCTTTCTTTTTGTTGTTGTTGTTTGTTTGTTTGTTTTTCTTTTCTTCCATTTAGTGTGATGTTACCCCTTTATCGTGTTAAGGTATTTTCCTTCTGTTCCTAGTTTGTTGAGGACTTTTATCATAGAGGCATGGTGAGTTTTATCAAAGATTTTTTTTCTGTGCCTATTGAAGATGACTTTTTTTTTTTTTTTTCTTTCTCGGTACCGGGCTTTGAACTCGGCTTCACGCTTGCGAGGCAGGCACTCTACCACTTGAGCCACTCCTCCAGCCTAAGGTGACATGATTTTTTTTTTGTTCTTTATTCTGTTTACATGCTGTATTACTCTTACTGAGTTGTGTATGTCAAAACCATCCTTGCGTCCCTGGGATTGAGGCCATCTTGATGACAGTGTATTCCGTTTGGAAGTATTTTGTTGAGAAGGTTTGCATCTGTGTTCAGCAAGGACGTTGGTCTCTGACTTACTTTGTTGTTGCTGTGACCTTATTCACTGTGGGTATCAAGGTGACACTGGCTTCACGAATGAGTGTGGTAATGTTCCTTCCCTTTCTGTTTTATGGAATAACTTGAGGAGAAGTGGTCTTAGTTCCTCTTTAATGGTCTGGGTATAATTCTCAGCAGTAAATCCATCAAGTCCTAGGTTTCTTTGTTAGAAACTTCAATCTCATTGTTCACTGTAGAGCTGGTTAAGGTGATTTATATTGTCTTAGTACAATTTTGGTAGGTCACATTGCTCTAAAAATTTATGTATTCCTCCTATATCTTCCAGTGCACTGGAATGCAGGTTTTCAGTGTGCTCCCTAATGATCCTCTGAAGTTTGTTGGTATTTGTTGTGATGTCCCCCTTTTCATTTCTAATTTTATTAATTTGGGCCATTTCTCTCCTTCTTTGGGTTAGTTTGGCTACGGGTTTGTCTATCTAGTTTATCTTCTGAAAAGTTCAACTTTTGCTGCATTGACTGCATTATTTAAAAAATCTCCATTTCATTAAATTCCTGCCTTAATTTTATTACTTCTTTCCACGTTCTGATTTGAGTTTTTCTTGCTCTTGTTTTTCTGAGAGCTTGGAATATGTGGTTAGGTCCCTTACTTGAGATCTCTCCAATTTTTTAAATGTTGGCACGCCGAGGTATAAGGTTTCATCTTAGTGTTGCCTCTGTGGTGTCCCAAAAGTTCTGGTAAATTGTGTTTTCATTTTCACTTGATTTCTTTGATGACTGATCGTTCAAAAGTATAGGAGTTTGTATATTTTTTATAGCTTCTCTTGCTGTTAACTTGTAGTTTTATTGCATTGTGGTCTGGTAAAATACAGGATGTTATTTTAGCTTTCTTGTGTTTGTTAAGACTTGGTTTATGTTCCAAAATATGACCTATTTTGGAAAAACTTCCATGGGCTGCTGAGTAGAATATGTATGCTGTGGCTGCTGCGTGGAATATTTCTAGATGTCTGTTCTGTCCATATGATCTAGGGCATCATTTAATTCTGATCTCTAATTTTTTCTTTTTTTTTTTTTAGTCAGCATGACATGCATATTAATGAGAGTGGATATTGAAGTCACCCTGTCACTGTGTTGTGTTTTACCTGTGTTTTTATGTCCAGAAGTATTTGTTTTTTGAAATTAGGTACACTGACATTCAGTGTGCATCTTTTTTGTAAACAAATTCTTCACAAGTTGTTTTCTTTTTAATGCATCATTTCCTTTGTCAGTGTGAAGTGACGTTTATGAACCTTCTGGGTAATTTGGGTTTGAAGTTTGTTGTATCAGCTTGCCTTTGTTCTCCATGTGCTTTGCAATATCTTTTTCCATACTTTTGAGGCTGTGTTTGTTTTCCACTGCGGTGCCTTTCTTGTAGGCAACAATTGGTTGGGGCTTGTGTTTTAATCTAACCCACCAGTCTGTGACTTTTGATTGGAATACTGAAACCATTAATGTTTGGAGTTACTTTTGAAAAGTACATAGTCATTTCTGCCACTTCGTTGTTTTGTAGCATTTGATTCTTTTCTCCTGCTCATTTGCTTATCTGCTTGTACAGTGAGCTTTATTCTGCCTTGTGTTTTTTGGCTGCATTTCTCTTTTTCATCTGTGTGTAGGGTTCCTTTAAGTATCTTCCTTAGTGGTCGTGAGCTCTTTTAGCTTTTCTTTGTCATTTCTCCTTCACTTATGCAGGACAGCTTAGCAGGTAGTCCCTTTCAGGGCTTGTAATGCATCATCCCATTCCCTTTGGGCTTTTAACACTTCTGTTGAGAAATGTGCTGTTTTCTGAAGGGTCTGCCTGTATATATAATGTGGTGCCTCTCGTGCTGCTTTCAAAATTTTTCCCTTCTACATAAGTAATGACTTAATTGTAGTATGAAATTGTGGGTGGTTTTTCTCTTCTTTTTTTTTTTTTTTAAACACTTGTCTGTTTATAATCCTAAAAGCCTCCTATACTCAGACGACCTGTCTTGTTCCCCAGATTTGTGAAGTTTCTGCTGTTACTTTGTGAATATGTGCTCTATACCTTTAGTTTGTACCTTGTGCCTCTTCTCCTCCTTCTATGCCCACAATTTGTAAGATCGGTCTTTCTTTCAGTGGTGTCCCAGAGGTTTTACCTGTCCCACTTGTACCTTTCAACTGTTTTCTTTGTCTGAATGTTTTAATCTTGTCTGTCTTTGCTTGAAGTCCTGGTATTTTTTTCTTTTTTTTTTAACCCCAGGAGCAGAATGTCCATATATATTGAGAAAAATGTCATAGAAGCAAAGTAAGCAGGTACGTTGGCCAAAAAAGATAGTAATATTTCCTGTATTGTATTT
Source organism: Castor canadensis (assembly GCF_047511655.1). NCBI lineage: Eukaryota > Metazoa > Chordata > Mammalia > Rodentia > Castoridae > Castor > Castor canadensis. Next base: position 139,979,639 of record NC_133405.1, read on the forward strand.
CTAGTGAAAATCTCTCGGACATAACCATAAACAAGCCCCTCTTTACCTAAAGCTTTAAAATAAGAATACTTTTCTTGTGTCTGTGTTGGAAGGAATCTTCTGTATGAATCTTGTAAGGACTGTTGAGTATTAGTACCAGACTTATTTTCTCTACTTCCAGCATCCTGTCTTCAAGCTGTGATATGCTGGATGTTCCGCCTTCAGTTTGATCCAGTTGATGATGAAGTTTTCCTTTGATTTTTGAGCTTTTCATTTTCAGATTGCAGCTTGATTTTTGTCAGGATGTGTATATTATTACTGAAGTCCTCTTTCTTTTCCTGCATTGTCTTCCTTGTTTTTCATCCAGCTGTTTATGTGTGTTGTCTTGGAATTTCATCCAGGTTCATATTCATGTCCTCATTAATTTTGTTTATCATTCTTGTAATCACTGTTTTGATTTCTTTCTCTGGGACATCATTCACTTCACTGTCATTAGTGTCCATTGGTGGGGAGCTGCTGACCCTTGGAGTGGTCATGTTGCATTGTTTTCTTTTTTTATTATTATTATTTTATTATTCATATCTGCATAGAAGGCTTGGGTCATTTCTCCCCCTGCCCCCACCCCCTCCCTTACCACCCACTGTGCCCCTCCTCTCCCCCCCAGCTCCTCAATACCCAGCAGAAACTATTTTGCCCTTATTTCTAATTTTGTTGTAGAGAGAGTATAAGCCATAATAGGAAGGAACAAGGCTTTTTGCTGGTTGAGATAAGGGTAGCTATACGGGGAGTTGACTCATTAATTTCCTGTGCGTGTGTGTTACCTTCTAGGTTAATTCTTTTTGATCTAACCTTTTCTCTAGTTCCTGGTCCCCTTTTCCTATTGGCCTCAGTTGCTTTTAAGGTATCTGCTTTAGTTTCTCTGCATTAAGGGCAACAAATGCTAGCTAATCTTTTAGGTGTCTTGCCTATCCTCACCCCTCCCTTGTGTGCTCTCGCTTTTATCATGTGCTCAAAGTCCAGTCCCCTTGTTGTGTTTGCCCTTGATCTAATGTCCGCATATGAGGGAGAACATATGATATTTGGTCTTTTGGGCCAGGCTAACCTCACTCATAATGATGTTCTCCAATTCCATCCATTTACCAGCGAATGATAACATTTTGTTCTTCTTCATGGCTGCATAAAATTCCAGTGTTTATAGGTACCACATTTTCTTAATCCATTCCTCAGTGGTGGGGCATCTTGGCTGTTTCCATAACTTGGCTATTGTGAATAGTGCCGCAATAAACATGGATGTGCAGGTGCCTCTGGAGTAACAGTCTTTTGGGTATATCCCCAAGAGTGGTATTGCTGGATCAAATGGTAGATCGATGTCCAGCTTTTTAAGTAGCCTCCAAATTTTTTTCCAGAGTGTTTGTACTAGTCTGCATTCCCACCAGCAGTGTAAGAGGGTTCCTTTTTCCCTGCATCCTCGCCAACACCTGTTGTTGGTGGTGTTGCTGATGATGGCTATTCTAACAGGGGTGAGGTGGAATCTTAGTGTGGTTTTAATTTGCATTTCCTTTATTGCTAGAGATGGTGAGCATTTTTTCATGTGTTTTCTGGCCATTTGAATTTCTTCTTCTGAGAAAGTTCTGTTTAGTTCACTTGCCCCTTTCTTTATTGGTTCATTAGTTCTGGGAGAATTTAGTTTTTTAAGTTCCCTATATATTCTGGTTATCAGTCCTTTGTCTGATGTGTTACTGGCAAATATTTTCTCCCACTCTGTGGGTGTTCTCTTCAGTTTAGAGACCATTTCTTTTGATGAACAGAAGCTTTTTAGCTTTATGAGGTCCATTTATCTATGCTATCTCTTAGTTGCTGCACTGCTGGGGTTTCGTTGAGAAAGGTCTTACCTATACCTACTAACTCCAGAGTATTTCCTACTCTTTCCTTTATCAACTTAAGAGTTTGTGGTTTGATATGAAGATCCTTGATCCATTTTGAGTTAATCTTGGTATAGGGTGATATACATGGATCTAGTTTCAGTGTTTTGCAGACTGCTAATGAGTTTTCCCAGCAGTTTTTGTTGAAGAGGCAGCTATTTCTCCATCGTGTATTTTTAGCTCCTTTGTCAAAGACAAATTGGTTATAGTTGTGTGGCTTCATATCTGGGTCCTCTATTCTGTTCCACTGGTCTTCATGTCTGTTTTTGTGCCAGTACCATGCTGTGTTTATTGTTATTGCTTTGTAATATAGTTTGAAGTCAGGTATCGTGATACCTCCAGTATTGTTCTTTTGACTGAGTATTGCCTTGGCTATTCGTGGCCTCTTGTGTTTCCATGTAAATGTCATGGTAGATTTTTCAATGTCTTTAATGAATGTCATTGGAATATTGATGGGAATTGCATTAAACATGTAGATTACTTTTGGGAGTATAGACATTTTTACTATGTTGATTCTACCAATCCATGAGCATGGGAGATCTCTCCACTTTCTATAGTCTTCCTCAATCTCTTTCTTCAGAAGTTTATAGTTTTCCTCGTAGAGGTCATTCACATCTTTTGTTTTCTATGTTGATTTTATTTCCTGGTACCTTGCTATAGCTATTGATGATGTCTAGAATCTTCTGAGTAGAGTTTTTTGGGTCTTTAAGGTATAGGATCATGTCATCTGCAAATAGGGATATCTTGACAGTTTCTTTACCAATTTGTATTCCTTTTATTCCTTCTTCTTGCCTAATTGCTCTGGCTAGGAATTCCAGTACTATGTTGAATAGGAGTGGTGATAGTGGGCATCCTTGTCTGGTTCCTGATTTTAGAGGGAATGGTTTCAGTTTTTCTCCGTTACGTATAATGCTGGCTGTAGGTTTGTCATATATCGCTTTTATAATGTTGAGGTACTTCCCTTCTGGTCCTCGTTTTCTTAGAGCTTTTAGCATGAAATGGTGTTGGATCTTATCAAAGGCTTTTTCTGCATCTATTGAGATGATCAAGTGGTTTTTATCTTTGCTTCTGTTAATGTGGCTTATTACATTTATTGATTTTCGTATGTTGAACTACCCCTGCCTTCCTGGGATGAAGCCTACTTGGTCGTGATGAATAATCTTTTTGATGTGTTGTTGAATTTGGTTTGCCATTATTTTGTTGAGGATTTTTGCGTCAGTGTTCACTAAGGAGATTGGCCTATAGTTCTCCTTTTTGGAGGTGTCTTTGCCTGGTTTTGGGATAAGTGTAATACTGGCTTCATAAGATGTGTTAGGCAGATTTCCCTCCCTTTCTATTTCATGGAACAGTTTAAGGAGGGTTGGTATCAGTTCTTCTTTAAAGGTCTGATAGAATTCAGCAGAGAATCCATCATTTTGGCTATTGTAAGGGAGCTGCAATAAACGTGTATCTCTCTTGTATAGTGATTTACACTCCTTTGGATACATGCCCAAGAGTGGTATGGTGGAGTCATAAGGTAAGGCTGTTTTTTAGCATTTTGAGACACTGCCATGCCTTTTTCTTAATGATTGCCAATCTGGCTGGGGCCAGATGGAGTCTTTGTGCAGTTTTGAGTTGCATGTTCCTTTATGAGTAAGGATGATGAACATGCCTTTCTGTATTTATTAGCCATTTGAATTTCGTCTGAGGGCTGTCTATAGTTTCATTTGCCCATTTTTAAGTTGGATTATTTGTTCTTTTGCTACTTGGTGTTTTTAGCTCTTTATATATTCTGGGTATTAATCCCTTATGTGTTGAATAGCTGGTGAAGATTTTCTCCCACTCTGTGGTGTACCTCTTTTTTTTTGAAGTGCAGCAAAGTTTTAACTTGATGCAGTTCCATTAGACAATTCTTGCTCTCATTTCCTGGGCAATTGAAGTCCTAGTCAGAAAACAAATATATGAATCTTCCAGAGTCTTCCTGTAGTCGTTTCAGGGTTGTAGGTCTTAGTGTTGAGATCTTTTGTGCATTTAGAGTTGATTTTCATTCAGGGTGAGAGATGGTCTGGTTTCAGTCTTCTGTCTGTAAACAGTCACTTTCCCCAGCACTAGCTTGTGTTTTGATATAGGGTCTTGCCAACTTTTTCGGCTGGGCTGGCCTTGAATTTCAATCTTCCCATTTTCTACTTCCCACATAGCTGGGATTCCAGTTGTTTAACACCATGCCTGGCCATGTTGTCATGCCCCTTTAACCTGAAAGATTGATTGAGTTTTACCCTTCAGTCCGTCTGCAATGAAAATAGTGCATTAATGTTTTAAATTGTATGTTTATGTGTCTTCCTGAATATTCCATAATTTTTCTTCACAAAAATGTTGCTACATTATTTCTCGCCTAAGTATTAATACATGTCAGAGTAGTACTGTGCGTTGTGGCCTTTCATGTTTTTTTAAAAACAAACAAACAAACCACCTTTTTAAAAAAATCTGTTGTAATGCTTTCAGGGGACTTGAATTCTGCTTGACCTCATGTCATTGCTGTTGTTTTTCTCGTTTAGTCTAGTATTCCTATTCCCAATTTTATCCTTTTGCCTCTGCTAAGTAATTTGATTTCAGATGTGCCTCATAGAAAAATGATACATTTAGGACTTGCATTGTGAGCCATGTTGGAAATTGCATTCTTGTAATAGGTAGGTTAATCCCATTTGTACTTAACTAATAATTTCCTTTTCCGTATTGTGAAAATCTTTTACAGTTGCAAGTATAATGTAGTGTCTGCTATGTTTTTTCTCTAGACGTTCACATTTTCACCTTACTTTATATACAGAATTTCTTTTGGTTTTGGGAGGGTTTTGTATTTTGTTGTAGTGATTAGCTTTGTACTTACTGAGATATATTAAATACTTGTAGGGCAGTTGTTAATATGGTGGATAAGAGACACCCAGTGCTTTCCTGTGCTAGTCTAATCTGAAACAAAGTCACCAGGTTTGTGACTCTGAGTGTTGGGTGACCTAGAAAAGCAAGGGAGGGAAACAGTAAACGGTAGACAGAAACCATATGGAAACCAGAACTATGGAGCTTTAGATTTGTAAAAGAAATAACGAACCTTAAAAAACAGTGAAACTGGGGTTTTAGACCACTGGCCCAAGCTCCAGAGGTTCCACGTGTCAGGTCCAGCCAGTTGCTGCAGTACACCAAGTAGAGGAGACAAGTAATGGTGAAGGTCAGAGAAAGGAGGTTTATCACGTGGCAGGGGACCCTTCAGCCCATTTTCCTGGTACAGACATGAACTTTTGGTTCAAATAGAAAAAACATTAGAGCAGGGGGTATGTGGCATGCATAGTTAAACAGTCGCAGTCACAAGGGGTGACCTGGTCATCTTTTTTGGGAGGGTTCTGGAGAAGTTGCTATTGCTGTCGTGACTTGAGGGGAGCAGTGTGGTCAGGATAAGCAAGTCATTGTTGCCTGGCAGGTGGTCTCTTCCTTTCCTAGGGGTCAGTTTCTTCCATCTCTTCTTGTAAAGTTGCTGTCCTTTCTGGATTCTAAGGTGGCTGCAAGATGAATGTCTCAAAGCAAAGGCAGATACAAAAATGGAGGTAGGGATGTCAAGCTTTTCTCCTGCTTTTAGTTAGTTTATGGACCCCAGGAAAGGAGTCATTCTCCCCCCTCTCCCCGCCAATAGCAAAAGTAGCTTGTAAGTACCTGTTGCAATAGCAAAAGTAGCTTGTAAGTACCTGTTGCAAGAGCACTGAGCAAAGTAGTAGGAAAGAGGGAAAATCCCCCAAGTGGGGCCACAAAGAAAGGAAAAAGCAAGCATCAGGAAAAGTCCTCAGAGTTTAAAAACATAAGGCTTAAGATGGGATGTCTTCGCATCTCGGAGCAAGCCAGTGCTAGTGCAAGGTTCGCTAACACTTCCCAGCTTGGTTGCTGGTGAAGTGGGGGGAAGTCATTGCAGGAGGTGTCTTTGTCAAACGTTTTGGATGGGGAAAGCAGAAGATTCTGCTTTTTTTGCATTCCAAACCCCAAAGAACACTCCCGTGTACAGGTGTAGCAAGCAGCCACCTGAGAGTCTGGGTGGATCCAGCTGTGGATGCAAGGAGAAAATACCAGATGGTGGCTCTGTGCTCTGCTAAGATTAGGGAAGCTAGCTATGAGATGAGGCTAGGCACTCAGCATCAACCGTAGCCTCCATTGCTTCCCCCAGGTGGTACAAACTGCTTCGATTTGACTGCTTTTTTGTACACTTTCAGAGGGCTGGAGAGTTTGGTGAGCAGCAGATGCATCTCAGGAATTTCTCACAGTAAGCCAGCATGCACAGTGTGCACGTCGGGGTTGGGATGCCTCAACAGAGTGCTTAGGCGGTGTTGGTGAGAGCAGTTTAAGACAGGAACTCATCCCAGCAGGGAAGACAAGAGGCAGAGAGAGACAAGGGAGAGAGGGGAGAAGAGGGAGGGAGAGAAGGAAGACAGACAGAGGAGGCTGCCCAGCAACAAAATATACTTCAGGACAAGCCTGGCTTATGAGAGAAAATACGTGGTATTTATCATTCGCAGTCTGGTTTATTTCAATTCAGGTGATGAGTTCTAGCTCCATCATTTCTCCTGCAAACAATATAATTTTACATTTATTTATTTGTTTATTTATTAGCAATACTGGAGTTTGTCGGCCACCATGGGGGTTTCCTACTGCTTTTGCTCAGTGCCTCTGTAACAGAGAGGGAGGGAGGTAGAGAAGAGGGGGGAAATACAGAGTGGGGAGGGGGAGGAAAGGAGAGGAATTGAGAGAGAGGGAGAAGGTGAGAAGTTGGGAGGGAGGGATGGATACAGATGGCGAGAAAGGGGGGGAGAGAGGAAGGGAAAGAGGGAGGGGAAAGGGAGGGGGAGAGGGAAGGATTGAGTCAGATGTGGGAAAGGGGACAGGGAGAGGGAGGGATGGAAGGAAGGAGACAGATGTGGGAAAGGGGACAGGGAGAGGGAGGGATGGAAGGAGAGGGACAGACAAGGAGTAAGATGAGAGAGAGTGATGGAGAGAGGAGGAAGGAGGGAGGGGGAAAATGAGGGGGCCAGAGGAGAGATGGAAAGGGAGAGGTAGAGAGGGAGGGAGATAGAAGGTGGGAGGGAAGAATAGAGACAAGAGGGGAAGGGGGAGGGAAGGTGAGATGGAGGGTGAAGGAGAGAGGAGCAGGAAGGATGAGCCAGAGAAGGAGGGAGAGAAGGACAGGGGGAGGAAGCAGAGGAGAGGAGAGGAGGGGGAGGGATATGTGGGAGGAAGAGCGAGGAGAGGGAGGGAAGGAGAGATGGAGAGAGACAGACTGAGGGTGGGAAAGAGGAAGGGAAACCGAAAAAGAGGGAGAGAGGGAAGGAGAAACAGAGAGAGAGAGAAAGAGAGGGAGCACTGGAGTACTCAAGTTCAGAGCCTTGAACTTGCTAGTCAGGAGATCTGTAACTTAAGGCACATCCCAGTGTCTCCCCTGACTTTTTAATTTATTTTTGCTTTAGTTCTTTTTCAGGTAAGTTCTTTTAACTTTTTGCCTGGAACCAGTATCCTCAGACTAGTATCCTCCTACCTGCAACCTCCTGCATAGCTGAGAGTATAGGTGTGTGTTGAGGTGGGGGTCTTGCTACCTCTTTGCCCAGGCTGGCCTTAAGCCAGGCTCCTCCTGATCTCTTTCTCCCAAGTAGCTGGGATTGCTACTAGTAGTAGTAGTAGGCGTGAGCCACTGTGTCTGGTCCCTTCACTCTTCCTTATGTCTGAATAATACTCCATTGTGTCTATGTGCCACGTTTTCTTTATTCATTCACCAGTTGATGGGGAACTAGGTTGATTCCACACCTTGGGTATTGTGAATAGGGAGTGCCACTGTAAACATGGGGTGTGCTGAGTTTTCAAGGCAGTATAGCTCTCACTCTCTTTTCCCTCTAGGCTGTGTGTGTGGGGGGGTGGCGGGGCATGGGGAGAGAGAGAGAGAGAGAGAGACACTCAGGTCTGAGAATCTGGGGTCATTCTCCATTCCGCTGTCACCTTGAACCAATCGTTCCCCTTTAAACCCTGTTTCTAATCAGTAAATTACACATAAATAAAAATATTTAATTGGACAGCAAATAGATCAACAACTGTGTGAATCTTTTTCCTTGTTCCCACAGTCAACTCCTGTTTGAGGATTCTGTCTCAGGAATGTTTATCCGAAGTGTTGCCTGAAGTTGCTTATCATTTCATCTCATTCTCCCTGTTTTCCACAACTCAGAGACAACATGAAGTGTTTCCGGGAGTTGCTTATCATTTCCTCTCAGTCTCCCTGTATCTCACTAGCAGGTGAGCACAAACAGGCCATGTTGTCACCCATGCAAGTCATGCACAGCAAGAGCCATGTCTGTGTGCATGCAGCAAATCCAGGTACTTTCTGAAGGCCCTCCAAGGGTAAGAAAGAAAAGAAAGGGGAGGCTTGGAAGAAGAGATGCAGGAAGCAAATAAGGTAGTCCAGGAGTGTCTGGAAGCTTCTGAACACACACACGAGTAATGCATGCCCAAATTAAATGTGACTGTCTGGTTCTTGCAACAGATGTATTTTAGTACTACTAGTGACAAGCACTGACAGAAAAGATGGAGACACTGGCTTCACATGGTACAAGCTTTGCTGTGGATAACAAATAATTAAAGCTCAACTAAAGCAAGCCAGGCTGTGTCAGTGGCAAGTCTATGCAGAAGTCAAACAGTGTTGGGTTGGGGTGGCGGAGTGGCTCAAGTGGTAGAGTGCCTGCCTAGCAAGCCCAAGGCCTGAGTTCAGACCCAAACCAACCAACCAAACAAACCCAAAACAAAAAGCAGCATAGGGGTAGAGAGCAAAGGGATCCCCTTTGGATAAGGTAGTCTTGAAGGCTGAGTGGGGGGTGACATCTGAGCTGGGGGTCAGCAGAATGAGAAGTTGGCCAGCAGTGTGCTTCAAAGTCATGTTTGTGTTAGTTTGCCAAGGCTGTCAGAAACAGAGACTACAAAAATTTTTCTTAAAAGGTTAAAAATATGCTCGTTATCTCACAGTTCTGAAGATCAGAAGTCTAAAATGAAGAGTTGGCAGGTCCATGCTTTCCCTCTGAATGTGTAGGGAAGGATCTGTTGTAAGCCTTTCTCTTAGCACCGGTGGTGCCTTGGCTTGTGGCATTGTTCTTCCAGTCTTTCCGTGGTGCTCTCCCTGTGTGTCAGGAACATTAAGTGAAATGCTTGGTTTTAATCTAACGACTTACTTACCATTTAAGAGGGTGTACGGTAGTGAAGATTCCAGATGACCGTAAGTACAGTTTGGTGCTGCTGTCTTCACCCGTGCTTTGTATGAAGCCAGGAATCTCACAACTTAAGTGTTTTTGTAGCGTTGGTGCAAATACCAGCATGGGGAAAAGGGCAGATAGCATCTTGGTATTATGGAAGTACTTTTGACTTCATCTATCACTGGAAAGGGTCTTGAGGCCATGCTTTAAGGGGCTGTACGTTCACATAAATACTTGAAACTCCTAGAAATTGGTCATCAATAAATAGCTCCTGACATCTACAGGAGAAGAACAAACCAGATAACCAGTGCACAAGAGTATTCATGAAGAGGTTATGTGCACAGATAACATAATTATACACGTGGCTACGTTCTGAATGCTGTCAGGTAGCTCTCACGATACACAGGAAAATCAGAAGAGGCAGCAGAAAGGAAGTGACAGCAAAAAAGATGAAAGTGCTACTAAATACCGAGCCACATGAATGAATCCCTGAAGTGTTTTAGAGCAAGGAAGCTAACCCCCAGAGAAGTCCGCATTACTAAGGGGTACCACAGAACATGCAAACTTGTCTTGATGGCCAGCGGCAGAATACAGAGCACTTGTCTTGGGGTAGGGTTGAGTAACGCTTGGGGTAAAGACTTTGGGGATGTGGCTCAGTCAGAGAGTATGTTTAAAAAAATTATCACTAGGTACACTTGAAGTTGTGTGCATTTGCCCCGAGTAAATCTCATGCCCCACTGAAAACAAAAAACTTGTCTCATGGAGTCATACATGGAGGGAGGGACTGAGGGTGTCTTATGACTGGCAGTGGGCACGTAGGAGCTTACTGGGTTTATATTGTTCCTTGTGTCCTTAGAGTCATGATCACGTAGGTATATGCACGTTAGTCACAACTGGAGCAACGTTTTTAAAAGAAAATGAAGTTGGGTAACTTGTACAACATTGTTGGAGACTTGAGAAGTAATCTGAATGCTCACATGCCTGGAGTGATGCCAAAGCCACAAAACAGATGTAGAGTCTGGTGTCCCTCTCACCATCCCTGTGAAGCAGCAAGAGCCCTTAAGACAGTGTGTTTCTCACAACACTTCCATAGTTTGAATTCACACATGAAGGGTCGGAATGCCTGGACTTACGTAACATGACTCTGTCCAAATAGCAGTGGAGGATTGATATTTAGGATTGGATTGCTATTTAGGTAGGATAGTAGGACTCATGCATGCTATTGCAATTTGTACAGAGATTGTATATGATGTGCACATGTGTGCATCATGAGGTGTGATGAGTAGCCACATGTGACATTTGTCCTCTACTTAATGCCAAGTATGTCCATTCATAAGGGAGACTTGGGCTGGGTGTGGTGGCACATGCCTGGAATACCAGCACTTAGGGGAGGCTGAGGCAGAAGGATCAAAAGTTGGAGGTCACCCTAGGCTACATAGTGAAACCCTGTCTCCAGAAACAAAGCAAAACAGACTTGGAATTTTTAATGCCAAATTTTATAGTTAACTTTGGAATGATTGTATGGCAAAGACAGTGTAGAATAGTGTTAGACAATTAACTTACATGGAAAGACAAGTTTTTTTTTTTTTTTTTTTTCAACAGTCTGTTGTACCTTTCTTAAGCTTCACCAGGAATCCTTGACCATGAAATACTCTGGCTGGGTGTCAGTGGCTCACGGCTGTAATCCTACCTACTTGGGAAGCTGAGATTGGGAGAATTGAGGTTTGAGGCCAGCCTTGGCAAACAGTTCTCCAGAGCCCATCTCCAAAATAAAACAGCAAAATTGACCAGAGGTGTTACTCAAGTGGTAGAGAGCCTGCTTTGCAAGTGGGAAGCCGTGAGTTCAAATCCCAGTATCTCTCTCTCTCTCTCTCTGTCCCCCCAGCTCTAGCACGCACGGTCTCTCTCTGTCTCTCTCTCTCTCTCTCTCTCTCTCTCACAAACACACACACACGCACACACACACACACAGCGCGAGAGAGAATGAGAATGAAAGTCTTAGTAGAACAAACAACAGGGTTCAAAATTTCCTGCACTTTGATAAAGTGAGCTGTGTAGCTTAAGTAGCCTTCTAATCGGTTTAATGTGCAATTATGCAGCAGTGTTGGAACTACCTTCCCAGTCTATCTTTGGAGTAAAGCAAAGGTGATGACAGAACTTCCATGTCTTTAGAATTCTCCTGATGTTTTTGTCATATAAACGTACTTACGTGTAATTTAATGTCAGAATCAAGTCAGAAGATTACAGGAGTTCAGCAAATAGTTCATGTCTGAGATTTATGAGAACAGCCACCAGACAGTGTATGCATATTACTAGATTTGTAGCGATTAATAAGAGAAATAGGTATGTTCCAGAAGCGATTTCTGTTGAGGCTCAGGTGTGTGTATTCATGTGACACAGTCTGTCGTTTATGTAATAGGTGTCTTCAATGTTAACACCTTTTATTCGCCTTACTGCATAAGGAAAAAAAATAAGAAACTAGTGTTTCTTGCTTCATTTGTATAATGTTAATTGGCAGTGATTGCTTTAAAGGTAAGTAAATATAAGAATATTTCATCATTTTCACTTTTATATCATTATCTTCATTTTTTGTGTTGAAACTCATGTTCTGGCTTAAAGAAGTATTCCTTTGGCCCCTCCCCAGTACTGGGGATTGAATGTAAGGCGTCCTGCATGCCAGGTGAATGTTCTGCTACTCGAGTCACACCTCCAGCTCTTTTGTTTGTGTTTTGTTTTTGAGAAAGGGTCTCTGCCAGTTTCGCCTGGACACACCTCAAACTCTTGATCCTTCTGCCTTTGTCTCCCTGGGATTTCGGGTGTACTCCGTCACACCGGTTTCGTGTTTCATTTGACTTGATTGTTTTCTAAGGCGTGAGGTTTACATTGAGGTTCCTTTTTCTTTTTTGCCGGTGGCTCTCCATTTGTCAGAAGACCGTCTTTCCTCCATTGGGGTTGGTTTTGAATCTTGGCCAAAAATCACTCAGTGGTATTATATTTTTATTTTTAATTGCAGTTTTTACATTGTTTGTGGAAGTATAACTGATTTGTGTATTTGTCTGTTGATCCTGTGACCTTGTTGAGCTGACTCATTTGTTGAGTTTCTTGAGACTGTTTGAGATTTTGTAAGTAGGCAATTATGTTATCTGCAAGTAGATTCAGTTTTGTTTTTCCTTCCTGACATACATGTCATTTATTTATTTTCACAGTACTGGGGATCAAACCCAGGACTTGGTAGGCAAGCCCTCTACTGCTTGAACTGTGCCCCAGCCCTTTTGCTTTTACTTTGTTTTTTGAGATAGGGTCTTGCTAACTTTGCCCACTCTGACTTCACACTGGCATCCTTCAATCTGTGCCTCTACAGTAGCTGGGATTACAGGGACAAGGCACCTCTTCCAGCCTTTTTGTTTTGTTTCTTTTTTTTTTGAGATAGGGTTTTCCCTGCATTTCACAGGCTGGCCTCCAACTCATAGTGTGATCCCAGGCTGACTTCAGACTCCTGAACCTCCTGCTTCTTCCTTCTCCAGTGCTTGGATTACAGGTGTACGCCATCCAATCCAGCTCCATTTTGGGATTATCAGCTTTTTAAGGAGCACACCCTGTGTTCCATGAGGCAAAAAAGAAAACCCAGGGAATTCACTCACCTACTTCATTGTGAGTTGGGTCTTAGGTTCCCTCATTGGTTTACTTGTTCACTCGACCTTTCAGAGTCTTATGAGACACGTACAGGCATAGGTATATACATACACATACTATACACACACACACACACACACACACACGTATTTATATATAAATATGTGTACTGTGTATACCACAGATACATAGATAACAACATATATAAGTCATTTATGTATATTACATGTTTTTTTAGAGAACGTCTTGCTGTGCAGACCAGGTTGGGACACCACCAAGCCCAGTGTGTTATTGAGACTCTCCTATGACAAAGTACCTGACAGAAACAATTTACAGGAGGAAAGATTTATTTTGGCTCATGGCTTCAGAGATTTTGGCCCATGGTCACCTGGCCCCATTGTTGCATGTCTGAGGTGAGGCTGAAAGTATGGAGGGTGGGGGGAGATCAGGGCAGAGCCAAGCTTCGTGCCTCCTGTGGCTAGGAAGCAGAGAGAGAGTACCAGAGGGCAAGGGGGCTGGGACAGGATGCACGCTTCAAAGGCATGTTCTCAGAAACCTGTTGGCTGGTGCTGGGTATATTCAGGGAGTGTTCACTCTCCACCCACCACCTCCCCCACCCACCCCTTTACTGCCCCATCTCTGGAAACTCCCCACAGGCACACTCAGAAGTGTGTTTTACTAATCTCGTAGACGTCTCTCAGCCCAGTCGAGTTGGCCAACTTTATTCTTTTTCATTTACTTTACTCGTAACCTTACAGTATTTTATCCCACATTCTTAATCTAATTTGACGCTTGCATCATTTTTTTTTCTTGTCACACTGTTCACTATTTGTTCAACCTAATCTGTTCAGTTCCCCTTTTTCCTTTTCTTTTCCGTTCTCTTATATTGAAGCCAGGACCTCACATGTGCTGAATGGTTGCTCTGTCATAGCATAACACCTGTTTTTCATGACTAAGCTTCAACTTTGAAACACTCATTTATGACAACATTTAATAATGTTTATTGAGCCAAGTTAAATAAGGTTCTGAGAGCTAGAGATAATACATTAGTGTCATGTTGGCAGAAAATGTCTTGTGTCATGAGATGTCAGGACATCTACAGGAGGATTCCTTCTGTAGATCACTGATTCCAACTCTTTCCTTACGTGGGTATAGTTTGAACACATGTATTTTGGAAGGATGGTAGCAATAGGTGTTTTGGGAGTCCAAAAGCATACCCTGTTCCAACCCCAGCCATCCCAGATGGCTGAGTGAATGAATCTTGTTAGGGATTTGGTTCATAACACTGGAAGTGTTGTACAGTCTTTGCTATAGATGCTGCTTTTGTCAGCAAATATTTTTTTTTTTCCTTTTTGGCAGCACTGGGGTTTGAATTTGGGGCCTCAAGCTTGCTAGGTAGGCGCTCTTTACTGCTTGAGCCACTCCACCGGGCCTTCAGTGCTGCTGCTTAAAAGTTGTACAGGTGGTATCCACAAAGCTTTATAGCTGTGCTCTAGGTAAAGGACTGGTAAGTAGAGAGCAGGTTCTCTCAGGGAAAGGGTTTGCCAGCCACATCAGAAAATGGAAAAGACATTTTATTTTGGAAGAAGCACAGGAATAATCAGTACATATCAGTGAGCTGGTATAAAGACTCTGGTGGTACTGCTAGAAGTTTTACTGTGTACATCATTTGCAAATCAACTGACAACTAGTAAAGAGACCCTGGTAGTTGTTGCTTAAAGTGGTAAACAGGTGTTATGTTAGTTGCAGTAAGTTAAAAATCATTCCACCTCTATTGAACACTACTGTGACCTAGCGTTTTAAGAAAGATCATGGGGAAGAGCACAGATTAAAAAATAATAATTGAGTGCCATGAGATGTGTGTCATTTTGGGGAGTGCGAGCAGATTTTAGGGGGTTTAGGTCAGTATTCAGTAAACGTTGAAAAGGGATTTGTGAATGTGGAAGGCCCTGTCCTAGGTCAGTACTGGGTGTCCAAGACAGACAAGGAAACCAACACGGTAGACCAAAAACACCTCCTAGAAGAAGTGGTATCTGTCTTGAGAAGGGTAAAGTAGTACTTAAGTAGGTGTTAGCGTTTGAATATGAAACGTTCTCAACAGGCCTCTATGTTGTACACTGGTGACGCTCTTTTCGGTGATGGTAGAAACTTAGGGAGGGTGGGTCTAGATGGAGGAAGGAGGTCACTAGGCTCACCTCCTTGGCGGCTGTATCTTGTCCTGGGTTCCTCTTTCTCACCCTCTGCTTCCTGTCCACTTTTAGGTGAAGAAGCCTCTGCCACATGCCCCTGCTCCCATGATGCTGTGCCTCACCACAGGTCCAGAAACAGCAGCGCCACAGTGATGGACTGAATCCCCTGGAAGTGTGAGCCAAAATGAACCCTTCCTTCTCAGTGCTGTTCTCTTAGGTACTGTGGTTGTCCTGACACAACGTCCTAACTAATACAGTGGGCAAAGGAGAGAGGGCGTTTAACCCCAGGGAGGAAACAGACAAAAGTCACAAGATGGGAATGGGTGTGCTAGAAGGAGTTTGCCTGAATGTAGCTCCAGATGAGCAGTGGTGGAACAGATAGACAAGCTGCAAAGTACAGAGATGCCAGATCTTGACGGAATTTGTTAGCCATGTGAGGATCTTGGCTCAGAACCTAAACAGTGTTAAATGCAGGCACAAGGAATTAACTTTGTCCTGGGATGGAGCAGGGTACCAATATGATAAAAGAGTGCATTAGAAAACATGAAAGGTCATCTCTGGTGAAAGGAACTGAAAGGCACAAACCAGCTGGAATGCCTCATTCCAAAGAAACTGGCCCTTGTTACTACCAGTTGTTAAAATTCTCTTCCTGATTTATACCCTCCTTAGTCCCTTGTCAGACTAGTTTATATCTCTAATTTTCCTCGCTGCAGTTTTCTTTGCTCTCATTATTTCTTTATTTTAAAAAATAGCTCTACTTAGTTAGACGGGTGTGTGACCCATTTCCTGTCAAATGACTAAGAAGATCATATGTTAAAGGATGAATAGTACAGTGGTCTGCATTGAAATAAAACACCATCTTACTCTTGAATTTTCTGAAAAATAAGGAAAGAGAAGCCACAATGGTGGACATATAGTTTTATTGTTCACATAAGAGAATTACAGGCACATTTTACGTATTTGTCAGCCGAAATTCATCCTGCAAAATCTGCTACTCGCTTGCTAGACTGTTGTTAGGAAGATGTTGCTGTAATGAAGATGTTTGATCTTCATATTTATCAGTTGAATTTGAATGTGAGGCAGCAGATGTATCAGTTATTGTGAGCACTGGGTACCGTGGGTTGCCTGCTGTTAGCTGGTTAGACTCGGAAACCTCACTGGTTGATAGGTCAGGATATCTAATTGGGAAAGTAGAAGGCACCATCATTAGTCCAGAAAACATGTTCTCTAAGTTAGGTAGGATGTAGTATTTAGAAGAAGAAGTTGTAACGAAATTCAAATTCACAATGTGGGCACTTGCCTGAGTATATAGCTGCCCAGTGAGTGCCTATGAAAAGAGGTGAACGATTGAAAATTGGATGCTGATCTGTGACACTTTGTTCTGATGGTTTAGCTGAAATTGATGGAGGAGAAAAGTCACTTGTCCTTAGGTCGGTTGTGTTAGCAATTCTGTGACTGGTAGAAGGCTTCTTTATCAGAGGCACACTGAAATTTGTAGAGGTTGAAAATAAACTTTCTCTACTAGCTTCATCAGCTAAACCAGAATTATGGTTATCCGCATTTCCCCCTGCTCTTAGGTGCTTCTTGTGGGGATCTGGAACTAATGGAGCAGTTACTGGAGAAGTATTTTTAATCCCAACTCTTCGTTTCATTCTTACTAAAAGCTGGGGACAGCCTCGTTTAAAATTTGGGTTACGATAGAACTGTAACTGAAACCAAAGGACAATGTTACTTAGTGACATTTTATAACCAAGAGACAGTAACAAGCCTACTGTATGAAATCACAGATTTTAGTTTCAGCCCATGCAGTGAATCTCATTAACCTACTTGAACCTCTTAGTATGTACTTACTGGGAAACCGGCATTCAAATATGATCGTTCTTCAAGTGACTATACATGCTGTATATTTGTAGTACAGTCAGTACAACTGTTACTGAATCCCTTTATCCAGAGTTCACTGGTTAGGGTCAAATTTGCTAGCAAAATCTCTTAAAACCCTAAATGTTTAATGCTCAGTGTGTCCTTAGTTTGCAAATTAATTTGAAAAAGTTGATTTTAACATTAATATCATATACTTTCCAAATTTGGTGTTACTCCATGTAATAACACATGAATTGACGTACAAAATAAAATCACATAATTAGTACATAATTAGTAAGTGAGGAAATGTAAATGAATACCTTGTTTAAGGTAGAGACTTCTTTTTCTTCTGCCAGGAAGTCGGCTAGAGAAGCAGATCTTTGAAAATTTTTCCGCATTTTACTAAATCCATAAAGATTAAGCTGTCGAACAAAACTTTTCATAATGTCAGTTTCAAATATTCTGAAAGGAGCCTTTCTTTCCAAAATTTCTTTCTTAAAGAGTTCCTCGTTAATCACTATAGAAGTGCCATCTTCATCCCACCAAATAGACTTAAATTTGTCACTGTGTACTATTTTCCAAAGTTTTTTGGGAAAAGTCAGGGAAAGAAAGTCATTGTCGTCATCTGGTTCAGAGACACAAAAAGTGAGACGTGGTCTTTTTATCAGGGAACCCTGAGACAGAGCCTGAAAAGCCTTTTCCTCAATAATAGACCTTAAATCTGAGTCCTCAGTGGATGTGTGACCACACAATGAAGATGTGACGGGGGTCTCTGAACCAGTGGACTCATCCTTGGGAGAACCATCTGGAGGTTCTAAAGATACCTGTGCCATCTCAAGTAAATTTTTCCTTAGCTACGCTTATCTGCATGGTTTTGAACACTGCAGCTTCACAAATGCTGCGCCAGTAGATCTGCACAGACTCACCTAATCCATCATAATGGTTCCCAAGCTGAGCAGCTATGACATCATAAGATGACTTCTGTCTCCTAGCAATTAATGTCTAACATTCAGCCTAGTAGTTCCTTCCCACTGTGAAATCAATCCACTTAAAGTAAAATATAGACTGGTGACTTAACATGGTGTGTAAGAAAGATATTTTCAGTATCTCTTTCCCACAGAATCTTTCTGATGAGTCAGTCAGTCTCTCCAGTCTTTTCAGTCCCTCAAATGTAAGTTATTTTCTCCCTTGCATACACTCTTAGTAGGCTGGGGTGAGGAACACAGGGTCAGACTATTGAACGATACCAGGAAAACGAAACAAAACAAAAACAGTGAAATGCATGATTTAAAAAGCTCTGTTACTGTGGTGCACAGGCCTCTCCTCCCAGCTTTGCTGGAGAGCAGAGGCTATGCCTGAGGCTGGTGCCAGGAAAAGGTGCAAAATGCTGTCTGAAAAACTAAAAGCAAAAAGGGCTGGGGTGAGCGGGGGGAGGCGGTGTGTGTGTGGCTTAAGTGATAGAGCACTTGCCTTGACTTAAGTCCCCAGTACCTGCAAAAGAGAAGAAGGAAAGGAAAAACACCATCAGTCTGAAACTGCAATCTGTGCAGAGGCTGCATAATATGGTGGGTCATAGAGCTAGAGAGCAGGTCAGTGGTTTCCTGACTTCCGGGGTCGGAGAAAACAAAATTTTAATGGGTAGGGGTTTTTAACTGGGTGATGGAGATATTTAAGAATTGCAGAGTGGTGATGACTGTGCATCATTGTGAATATACTAAATGCCACTAAATCGCACACTTTAAAATGGGTAATTTTTATATTACGTGAGTTTTACCTTAAAATTTTAGGGAGCTGAGGGGCTGGCCGTGTTGGTTCTTGCCTGTAATCCCCGCTGTTTGGGAGTTGGAGATTGGCCGGAACCTGATTTGAGGCCTGCCTGGGCAAAGTTGCTAGCAAGAGCCTCACCTCGACAGATAAACCAGGCGTGGTGGTATCCACCTGTTACCCCACAGGTAGGAGGATTGCAGTCCAGGCCGGCTCAGGCAAAAGCCTGAGACCCCCCTGTGAAAAACAACTAAAGCCTGAAGGGCTGGGGGTAGGACTCAAGTGGTAGAGCTCCTGCCTAGCAAGGGCGAGGTTCTGACTTCAATTTCCAGTACTGCCTCCACCCCCAAACTTCAGGTACTGGGCCTAGGGTTTATAGCTTAATGGTAGAGAGCTTGCGTATTATGTGCAAGGCCCTGAGTTCAGTCTCTTACCCCTGCAGACAACCTCAACGACAATAACAAAAATCCCCTGAAAGAAAGACAAAATCGTTTATAGTTAAAACAAAGCAGAATTAGTTTGCAGAATAAAAGTCCAATAGAGAGGGATATGTTTGACAGAGAACAGTAGAATGTTCTTTAGATTCTAGACAGGAATCGAGTCCAGCTGGGACCTGTACTTGGAGGTAGAAGTCCTAGATTCAAATCCCAGGCCACATTGTGAGGCTCCTGTGACCTGTAAGGAGTAGTTTAAGCATTTGTTTCCTGTCTTCTTCTGAGGTTGTATTCTGGTTGCTCTCCCTTGCTGTTTCCTCCTGCCCTAATCCCTTCTCTGCTTTCACTGTGCCCGAGTGTGTCTGATCTCTAAATTTATCATCCAGGCTCCCTGAGCAGTTAAGATGGGCCAGTGGGAAGCATTAGCAGATCAGAAGGTAATGGGAAAGAGGAACAAGGCCTATTTTCTCTCTCCTTGAACTCAACCTTGCGCATAGTCCCTCCTGGACAGATGCAGTTCTCACAGATTCAGAAGTATTTCCTAGGTGTTGTTGAGAGCTCCTCAGTATTGCTGTTCTCTTGAGTCCCTCACCATCCCTTCCTGTTTTCCTTAACCCTCTGCACCTCTGTACCAGCTTCACTAGGGTCTGATCTTTGAACCCAGTATGCTGATGATTATTCCTGCTGAGATCCAACTGGTAATTGATTATGCATTGATTCTGATAATTATATGTGCAATATTATATGTGCATTTTATAGTTTTCAAGGCAGTAACTACGTGTAGATTCTTACTGTATTTAATTGGATGCCTTTAAGACAATAAACTTTATTGTGTGTCGTTAAGGTATACAGTCTGAAGGATGATATGAGGTACATTGTGGATGGTTTTGTGATGCATAATACTAACATCCAGTATTGCACGTAGTTGCATCAGCACACGGTTGCTGGTTTCTTTTTTAGCAAGGTCAACTAAAAATCTGGTCATCATGAATCCCAAATGCACAGCAGATTTATTTTCTGTAGTCCTGAGGGTACACATCACTTGTCTCATCCTTTGATTGGTGATTGTTTCCTTTGCTGTGCAGATACTTGTTCTGGTGTAGTTGCAGTAAGTTTATTTTTGCTTTACAGCCTGAACTTTTGGTATGATACCCAAGAGACATTGCCAAGGCCAGCGTCAAGGAAATTTTCCCCTGTGTTTGCTTCTAGTAGTGTTTTTGGTTTTCGGCTGTTACCGTTACTTTTAGGTGTATCTGGTTAGTTTTGTTTTGTTTTGTCTTTTGCAGTTACTGGGGTTGAACTCAAGAGACTCAGGCTTGCGGAGCGAGGGCTCTGCCTCCTGAACCACTCTGTTTTCTTTGTTGTGTTTGGGGTAGGGTCTGTTTTCATTGGTTTGGCATGTGGAAATCCGGTTTTTCCAAGAACATTTATTGGAACTGTACATTCTTCATTGGTTCTTTTTTGAGGGGTTTGAACTAAGGGCTTGCACGTGCTGGGCAGGTGCTACTACTAAGAGCCAACTTCCCAGCCATTATTACTTGTGTTAGTTTTTTCAAGTTTTCAAGTAGGGTTTCCTGTTTTTGCCTTGGGCTGGCGTCAGACCACGATGCTCCTACCTATACCTTCCCACGTAGTCGGGATTATAGGGGTTTGCCACCATGCCTGGTTTATTGGTGGGTAAGGCACAAGGCTGAGGTGCGATCTTCTTGAGGTCTGGCTTCTGGGTAGCTGGTTCATCAACTCTTGTGGGTGCCATTATCAAAAAGCAGTTGACCCGGTATGTTTTGGATTGATTTATGGGTTCCCTTTTCTGTTTGTATTTTGTGTTACCGAGTTGAACATGCTTTATACGTTCCCGGCTCTCATGGGTTCACCAATATCCCTTTTGAATTTTATTCTTTCCTGGTTTCTTGTGTTTGTGGAGACTGTGTGAAACACTCACTAATTGTCTTCTGCAGTGTAGGTTTGTGTACATGAACTTCTTTAGCTTATCCTTTCTCCTGGAAGGTTTTTGTTTCTCCATCAAAATTGAAGGATAGCATTGCGGGATATAATATTCTTTAGTTTGCCGTAATTCTCTCTCAGAGCACGACATACTATTTCATGATTTCCCAGCTTTTAGGGTTTGTGCTGACAGCTTTGAGGTGATTGTTACATATTTATGTTTGTATGCAAGCTGCCATTTTTCCTTTGCAGCTTTCTTTCTGTATGCTTTCTTTGTTCTTCAGTCTTGGCATTTTAATTATATGATGTGAAGTTGTTGTTTTCTGGTCATGAGGGACTTTGTCTATATTATTATCTAGATTTGGGATATTTTCTGCTATGATTTTTTTTTTTCCCCCTTGGTGATAAAGTCCTCCGTCTCTGATATTCTTTCTTCTGCTTGGTCTTGTCTGGTAATATTACGGCTCATACTGTTTTTTATTTGATTTATGGAGGGCTTCATTTCTAACATTTCTACTTATGTTTTTGGTTTTCTTTCCCCTACCCCCCCCCTTTTTTTTTCCTTCTTTTTAATTTGCATTACCTTGCTGAATTTCTCATCCATGTTGCCAACTTTCTTGTCTAGGTCTTAAATTCATTTGCTAACTTCATTTATCTGTTTATTTGAATAATTTTTAACAGTAGACTTCTGACTTACCTATCTGTTATTTCATGCAGTTTATTGCCCTTGGATTTAGTGGTTGAGTTGTTGAGTGGTTTGGGCTTAGTTTTTTGTATTTAAATTTCTGTGCTGTGGTTTACTCATCTGTTGGCCTGGGTTTCTCTTGTACTTCCTCAGTTAGGTAGGGGAACCTACTGCAGTAACAAGGTCAACAATTCAGATTTTTCTTGTTTCTTTTGTTTTTTTGCAGTTCTGGGGTTTGAAGTCAGGGCCTCACACTTGCTTGGCAGGCGCTTTACCACTTGAGCCACTCAACCAGCATAAACCAGATACTGTAGTAAGCAAGAAACAATTGGGAACCCTTACCTAGGTTGTATGCAAACAAAACTCTGGTTCCTAAGGGATGATCTGGGATCTTAACACTGGTTGAACATGGAAGAATTGGGAATTGAGTAATGTAAGGGATGGAGGTGGGAAAAGGAGAGAAGTACAAAAATAGGGATGGGGAATTAGGTATAGGAAATAATGGTATGATGAGCACAGTATGGTTATAACAGAAATAAAGAATGGTTTGGAAATAAGGGAAAAAACAAACACAGCAAAAAAAAAAAAAGTGAAACTTAATAAGAAAAAATTGTGACAGAAGACAAATTTTTTTTTTTTAAAGGAACAAAACAAATTTTGCTTTAAAGGTTACATTTCTCACCGAAGAGAAGTTGTGATAGTGCTTGGATTATGTCTCAGTGTCCAGCATTCCAGCATTGTCCTTCAGTCTTTGGTTCACAAACATCTGTCCCTATTGTGGTTAGAGGTGTTCCTCTAGCTAGTGATTTGCACTCTGAAGGCTCTCTTGGTATAGATGCTATGGGAACAGGTTCAGACGGGTGGGGTTTCACTTCTGGAGGCTTCTGGCCTGCCAGGCAGGTTTTTCCAGGACAGAGGTTTTTCCAGGAAAGAGGTATTTCCTGTAGCTTCAGGTGCCAGCAGAGTTTCACAACCTGGTTGGAACAGGGAGGGAGGGGGGGATCACCTAGGGGCTCCTGGGTGGCACACTCTAGGGCAATCAATTCTCTTTAACAAAGCATTTTGCTGTTGAATAGTCCAGAGGTCTGAGTGGATATGGCTCTCATTTGTGAGTGGGGTTGTACCCAACAGGTAGCAGTGGAGTGACATACTCTGCCTAAGATTCATGCTACCCACTCTGCTCCGACGTTCACCACTGGAGCCCTTCAGTTGCGCGGAGCACACAGCTCTCACCTGCCTCACTCACATAGCTTAGTGTCTGTGAAGAATCTAAATCCCTGGCAGGTGGTTGTGTTCACACGGGTCTCAGCTGGTGGCTGTCTCTGGTTCCCTTTCTCACCCTAGGAGGGTTGAGTTGGACTTTGGACATTATGGAGATTTTCTCTGATGCATGTGATTTTTGTTACTTTTGTTACCGGCAATCTGGGGGTGGCGTCAGGCTCTTGTCTGGAATTGGGATTGATCGGAGAAAAAAGGGAGTGTGGGGCAAAGGAGGGTTGAACGTGAAAGTAACTCCTGCAGGAGACAAATGGTCGTCTGGACCTGCACAGCCGGAGAGTACGGTCCTGTGGGATCTTACTTGGCTTTTATGTGGTTTGCGCCAGGCTGGTGGGAGAAACCTGGGCGGTTCTGTGGGTGGTGTTAGGGTGATTAGCAGATTTGATTGACAGCCAGATGCTGTAGCACTGATTTCTGACTGCGCATGCCCCTCCCCGTAATTCACTCTTAAGTGTATATACATGAGAGGCAAATAATATTCGTGCAGTCGTAAGTAGGGAAAAACACTTAAAAGGTTAGGAAGGGTGCCAGGTGGGCTACAGCGAGCGGCACGTGCCTTCAGAACTAGTTTGAGCCGGCTACTCCCCTTCTCCACTTTGCAGGATGCAGACGCAGGGGTCCACAAGAACTGAAGCGTTAACCACGAAAGGGGGGGCATTTCTAAGGGGTTGGGGTTCAGGGGGTGGATCCGTGCCAAACCTTCACCTTCAAAACCTGCCAGTCTTCACCTTACAACCCTGTGTGCTTTGTTCCGAAGCGCTTCCTCTCTCCAGAATATAGTCTCTCCTTAATTACCTTGACTTGTCTCCTTCTTGGAGTGAAAAGAGCAGATAGTTGCGTCGTACCTACCAACCTTAACCTCTTAACAATACCTGGCTTACTGACTGAGATGATGGTTCCATTAACACTTTTTTTTTTGGCCTGAGGTGTCCTCAAAATCATGATCCTCTTCATCTCTGCCTCAGAAGTAGTCAAGATTACATGCATGAGCCACTATGCCCAGCTACTTCCTATCTTTTTAATGGCCATGGGATCTCTGTAGTGGCATCTTTCATTTCTAGTATTAATCAGCCCCATCTTTTCAAATGACTAGGTTTTTGTTTTACCGACTTTCTGTGCTGATTTTTTTTTAAATTAGTTTGACTTGTGTCCTAATTGACATTTATTAGGACTTGATTTACTCCTTTAGAAGTGTTTCTAAGGTTAGAATCTTAGGTTGTTGGTTTTAATAATTTCGTATTTAATATATGTACTTGATGCTATAAATTTCCCTGTAAGCACCACTTCCTACAAATTTTGATAAATTAGGTTTTATTTTGATCAAAATATTTATTTTCTCTTGACATTTCTTCTTTGATTTATGTACTATTCACAAGTGTGTTGTTCAGTCTTTACATAGTTTGAGCCTTTTAAGGTTTCAGTTAGTGATTTCTGGTTTAATCTTTCTGTGGTGTGAGTGTGGATGTTCATAATATCTGTTGCTTTAAATTTACTAATGAATGTTTTATGGCCCAGAAGTGGTCTTTCTTGGTGAATGTTGCATGTGTGCTTGAAAGAATATGTACTGGACTGGTGTTGAATGAAGTAATTTACCAGTATTAATTATATGCAGTTGGTTGATGGTGGTGGTGTGTTCAACCCTAATTTTCTGTCTGCTGGAGCTATTCATTTCTGATAAAAAGAGATATTGAAGTAGCCACCTATAATAGCAGCTTCATCTATTTCTTCTTGCATTTCTACCAGTTTTGCTTCATGGTTGCCTCAAACTCTGTTGTGTGGCACAGCAATGTCAGAATTCTTAGAAGTACTTGGATAATTGCTTTTATACAATGCCCCCCTCTATAACTTTTACAATTTTGCTTTGCTTGAAATCTCCTCAGTGTGAAATTAATAGAGCTACCCTGCCTTTCTTCAGCTTGTGTCAGCACGGTGAGCTTTTTCCATTGTTTTATCGTTGATCTGCACATATGAAGTGTATGTAAAGTCCTTTGTGTAGACCATGCAGAGTGCAGTCTGTTTTCTAGCCAGAAAATCTTTGACTTTTTGGTTTGTTTTTGTTGTTGGCGGTACTGGGGTTTGAACTCAAGGTGCTCTACCAGTTGAGTCACTCCGGCAGCATATTTTGAGCACGGACACTTAAAGTGATATAAAGTGATACACGTGGATTAATTTCTACCTTATTTGTTACTGTGTTTTGTTGGCTTGGTAACCTTGTCTTGAGTCCCTATTTTTGTCTTCTGCTCCTTTAACCTTTTTGTTTTACTGGGGTGTATTGCGTATGACACCATATTTCTCTGTTTTGCAGAAATTATACTTCTTTGAAAAACTTTTCAAAGTGGTTGCCTGAAATTTGAAATACACATATACAACTAATCTAAGTTCACTTTTAAATGTACTATACCACTTCAAAAGTATAGTGCAAGTGCCTAACGTAGCAAAATATTTCTGATTCCTCCTTCCTGTCCCTTGTGTCACTTTCATTTATTTCACTTGCACATAACTGTGATCATTGAATATATTCTTATTATTATTAGTTTAGGTAAATTTCTTAAATCAGTTAAGTTATTTTTTTCCCTTCTCTCTGACAAGTGTCTTTTTAGCATTTCTTGCCCAGTGTCTGGTTAGAATTCCTTTTAATTTGTAAATTAAAGGTAGAAGATTATCATCCTTGTACTTCTGCTTCCCTTTGAAAGGACAATTGACAAGATGTAAGTTGTAGTTTAGTGTGTATTTGCTCTCTTGGCACATTTATTATATTGCTCCTGGGTCTTCTTGCTTGTGTGATTCCTGAGAATAAGACATAGATGCTTTTTTATAGGCAAAGTGTTTTTATGCCTTGCATTAAGGTTTTTTTCTCCTGTTTGTTTTGAATGTATTTCCAGGTACAGTTTCCTCATTTCTTTTGGCAGCTGTTATGCCAAGGTCTCTACCCATCCTGATCTGTGACTGGGTTTCTGATCATTGAAATTCTCTCTGCAAACCTTGTGTGTGTGTACTTTCTGTTCCTTCTTCTATTACCGTTACAGGATTTTGCTCTCTGTGTAATTGTCTTATACTTCTCAGATATTCATTCTGCTTTTTTAAAGTTTTGCACTCTTTATTTGGAGGGAGGAGACAGGGTCATGCTATGATCAGACTGGCCTTGAACTCACTGTGAAGCCCCAGCTGGCCTTGAACTTGTGCTTCTCCTGCCCCAGCATTGTTTGTTTGGTAGGACTGGTGTTTGAAGTCAGGGCTTCACGCTGGCAAAGTAGGCCCTCTACCACTTGAGCCATACTTTCTGTCTGTTTTGCTCTGGTTATTTTGGAGATGAGCTCTCTTGCCAGGGCTGCCCTCAAACAGTGACCCTCCCAATCTCAGCCTTCCGAGTAGGCAGGATCACAGGCATGAGCCACCACTGATCAGTTTCTTTCCCTTTCCTCTCCACACTTTCCCAATCCCTTTTTCTCCTTCCACAGACCTAACAGTGCCGTCTTTTATTTCGTTTCACTTTTGCTAAAAATTCACATGTCAGAGGAAACATGTGGTAACTATTCTCCAGTGTGGCTTCTATGAGCTAACATGATGTTCTGCAGTTCCATGCACTTTCCCCCAGTGACATAATTTCTTTCTTCCTTATGGCTGAATAATACGTCTCCGTGTACTTACATACCATGTGGTTTTTGACCCACTTTGAGTCAATTTTTGCACAGGGTGAGAGACAGAATTCTAGTTTCAGTCTTCTACATGTGTGTGTATTCACTTTTCCCAGGACCACTTCCTAAAGAGGCCCTTTCCTCCCAGTGTATGTCATGGCTACACGCTGCAGCTGCATGTATGTACTTCTGGATCTTCTATTCCATTGGTTTGTCTGTTTTTGTACAAGTACCATGCTCTGGATTATAGTTTCAAGTCAGGAATTGGGATAGCTCTTGCAGGGGCTGTTTGTGCATAGTACTGCTTTAGCTCCTCAGCGTCTCAGTCTCATATTTCCAGATGAATTTTGGGATTGTTTTCTATTTCTGTGAAGAATGTCACTAGAATTTTGATGGGGATTGCATTGAGTCTCTAGAATATATTTAGTAATGTTGTTACCAGGGCCTGGGAGTCATGTTAGGCTCTTATATGGAGTCATAAAAAAGAATTAATCCAAGAGATAAGGAGTGTGGGGCAAAACAGCAAAGTTTATTGAAAGCAGAAGGTGAAAGTAATGCTATGAAGGGAGAACAGATCAAGAGCACTGTGGTCGGGGATCTGTCTGGCTTTTTTTTTTTTTTTTTTTTTGCGGCACTGGTGTTTGAGCTTGGGGCCTATACCTTGAGCCACTCCACCAAGCCCTTTGTGTGTGTGTGTGTGTGTGTCTGTGTGTCTGTGTGTCTGTGTGTCTCTGTGTGTCTGTGTGTCTTTTTTCCAAGACAGGGTCTTGAGAACCATTTGCCCCAGCTGGCTTTACCTTGAGCCACTCCACCAAGCCCTTTGTGTGTGTGTGTGTGTGTCTGTGTGTGTGTGTGTGTCTCTGTGTGTTTTTTCCAAGACAGGGTCTTGAGAACCATTTGCCCCAGCTGGCTTTACCTTGAGCCACTCCACCAAGCCCTTTGTGTGTGTGTGTGTGTGTGTCTGTGTGTGTTTTTTCCAAGACAGGGTCTTGAGAACCATTTGCCCCAGCTGGCTTTACCTTGAGCCACTCCACCAAGCCCTTTGTGTGTGTGTGTGTGTGTGTGTGTGTCTGTGTGTCTGTGTGTGTATGTGTGTCTGTGTGTGTTTTTTCCAAGACAGGGTCTTGAGAACCATTTGCCCCAGCTGGCTTTACCTTGAGCCACTCCACCAAGCCCTTTGTGTGTGTGTGTGTGTGTGTGTCTGTGTGTGTTTTTTCCAAGACAGGGTCTTGAGAACCATTTGCCCCAGCTGGCTTTACCTTGAGCCACTCCACCAAGCCCTGTGTGTCTGTGTGTCTGTGTGTGTTTTTTCCAAGACAGGGTCTTGAG
The DNA here is from genome assembly GCF_047511655.1 of Castor canadensis. NCBI lineage: Eukaryota > Metazoa > Chordata > Mammalia > Rodentia > Castoridae > Castor > Castor canadensis. The sequence goes on from NC_133405.1 coordinate 140,007,526, forward strand.
AACCATTTGCCCCAGCTGGCTTTGAACCTCAATTTTCCTGATCTCTGCCTCCTGAGTAGCTAGGATTATAGCTGTGAGCCAATGGTGCTTGGCTACTCTCTGGCTTCTACTTGGTTCAGATCAGGCTGGCAGGAGAAACCTGGGTGGAATTAAGGTAATTAGCAGATTTGTTTGACAGCCAAATGTTACAGTAACTAACTTCTGTCTGCACATGTCCCTCACCATAATTCACTTCTGTTATAAGTGTATGCATGAGATAGAAGTAATATTCATGAAGCCTTACGTAGGAAAAACACTTCAAAGGTTACCTGCCTTCACTCTGCACCCCTTCCCCACTTTGTATGATGCAGGGGACAAGAACTGAAGTGTTAACCATGAAAGTGTGACCTGTGGGTCATCTGGGCGAGGTTTGGATCTTATCTCCCCTGCCAGTCTTCATAGTAAACCTGTATTCCTTGGACTGTTACATCAGTATGGCTGTTTACACTTTAGAAATTCTGCCAGTCCATGAATGTGAGAGGTCTTTTGATTCTCTAGTATCTTCTTCAGTTTCTATGTTTGGTGCTTCGTACTTGGCCTTGTAGTGATCTTTGATAATGTTTTTAAGTTTATGCCTAGGCATAAACATGCATAAATGTATGTATGCATTTACTTATTTATGGTTATTAGGAATTGTACTGTTTTCATGACTTGTTTTTCAGTGATTCATTATTGATGTGTAAGCTAATTTTTCTAATTTGATTTTGGATGCTGTCACTTTGCTGACCCTTTCAGATCTAAGGGTCTTCTGATGGAGTCTTTAGTACCTTTTAGTTATGGGATCTTGTCACCTGCAAATAGCTATAATTTGACCTTTTCTCCTGTTTGTACCCTTTTATTTCTTTCAATTTACCCTATTTCCTTCACTCCTGTTTTTTGGTGGAACTGGGGTTTGAACTCAGGGCTTTGAGGTTGCAAAGCAGACACTCTAATGTGTGAGCCACACCTCCGGTCCATTTTGCTCTGGTAATTTTGGAGATGGAGGTCTCTGGAACTGTTTTCCCAGGCTGGCCTCGAACTTTTGTCCTCCCAAGTAGCTAGCAATACAGGCCTGGGCCACTGGCACCTGGTTTTGATTTTTTTATTAGCATATACTGTATTTGTTCAGCTGGATACATTGTGATGTGATGTTTACATATGTGCTTACAATATATTTTAGTTAGATTTACCCAGGCCATCATTCTCCCTCGCCCCTCTAATCCCCTTCTTAGAACAATTTTAACAAGTTTTCAGTTCTTCCATTTTAATATGTGAATACACAATACACCCACCAGTCTCTCTCTGTTACTTTTGGCATTGGCTTGCTCTTGTTTTTCTAAGAATCTGAGAGGTGTATGTATCATCAGATTATTTATCTGAGGTCTCTCTTAATTTTCTGATGTGGGTGCTCATGGCTATAAACTTCCCTTTGAAGGCTACTTTGGCTGTGTCCCACAGATTCGGGTAAGTTATGTCTTCATTTTTATGTGAAACTTGGAATTTCTTTCTTGACTCATTGTCCTTCAAAAGTGTATTGTTCAGTCACCATGTATTTGAATGGTTTCTGTGGTTTTCCTTGCTATTGGGTTCTAATTTTATTCTGTTATGGTCTGTTAGGATACAGGGAATTGTTTAAAATTTAATTATTTTTGTATTTGTTGAGGTTTGTTTTATGACTTAGGATGTGATCTATTTTGGAGGAAGTTCCATGGCCTGTTGAGACAAATGTGTACAATGAAATTCACAAATGTCTTTTAAGTTCCACTTTCATCTATGGTATTGTTTAGTTCTAGGATATGTTTGTTGATTTTTTTTTTTTCCTTTTCTTTTGGTCTGGATGTTCTGTCCATGGAAGAGAGATCTCTGACTGTGATTGTATCTGGTCCTGTCTGTTGCTTTAAGCTCACAGGTGTTTGTTTTATGAACTTGGGGGCACTGATGTTCTGTGCATATGTAGTTAAAATTGTCATAACTTCTTGCTGGATTGTTCCCTTTATTAGTATGTGGTGATCTTCTTTATCTCTTCTGACTGATTTATGCATAAAATCTGCTTTGTCTGATAGGCGAATACCTCCTCCTGCTTGCTTTCTGTTTCCACGTGCCTGGGAAATCTTGCGCTGACCTTTTACTTTGTTTATGTCTTTGGTTGTGAGGTGTGTTTCTTGTAGACAACAAATTGTTGGATCTTGCTTTTTTGATCCAAACAGACAATCCATGTCTTTTAGATTGGAAAGTTAAGTCCGTTTACATTTAGGGTTGTGATTGAGAGTTGTTTACTGATTCCTGTGTTTTTATTGCAGTCATGTTGACTGTTCTTTACTTTTGGCTTTGTTCAGGTTTGGGTTTTACTTGTTTGTTGAGTTGATCATGCTTGCTACTTTCCTAACTGTTGCAGGTTTGTCAGTAGCCATTTTGAGTTTTATTCTTTCCTAGCCTCTCCTCTTATCTGTGATTGTTTCTTGTTCTCTTCCATGTGAATCATTCCTTTGAGTGTCCTTCATAATGCAGGATTGATGGACATTGAACTGCTCTAAGTTATTCTTGTCTTGGAAGAGCCTTATTTCTCCATCGAGGCTTAAGGACAGCTTTGTTGGATAAAGTATTCTTGGTTGTCAGGTACTCTCTCTCAGAGCCTGAATTGTATTGCTGCTTGCTTTCCTGACTTTCAGTGCTTGTGCTGAGAGGTCTCAGGTGATTCTTACGTATGTAAGCTGTCATTTTTCTCATGAAGATTTCAATATCCTTTCTTTGTTCTCTAGGATCGACATTTTAATTATGATGTATCATGGGGTTGTTCTTTTTCTGATCACGTCTATTTGGATTTTCAAATGCCTCCAGTGTCTGTATCGTTTATAGATTTTGGGAAATTTTCTGCTAAAGATTTCATTAAGTAAGTTTCCTGTGCCTTTAGTTTGTATTTCATCTCCTTCTTCCATCCCATGAATTCTCAGGTTTGGTCTTTTGTTTGTGTCCCAGAGTTCTTGTGTGTCATTTTTTTTTTTTAATCTTTATGATTGTTTGCATGAAGTAATTCCTCGATCTAGTTCTCCACCTATAATATTCTTTCTTCTGTTTGATCTTGTCTGAGGTTTTCATTTTTAGCATTTCTACTTGGTTATTTTCCATGATTTCCATTTTGTTACTGAATTCCTTTTCCGTGTTGCTGACTTTCTTGTCTAAGTCTTGGATCAATTTTCGAACTTCATTTATCTCTTTATTTGAATCCTCTTTCTGCTCACTGATAATTTTTATTAGTAGTCTTCTGAATTCTCTCTCTGACATTTTGTCCAGTTCATTATCTTTGGATTCAGATGTTGGAATTGAGACATTTCCGTGGGTTTTCATGTTTAAATTACTGTGCTGTGTTTTACACATCTGTCGATCTTAAGTCTCCTTTTCTTCCTTGGGTGAGTAGAGAACCTACCACAGTAGCAAGATTAACAGTTCAGCAATAAAACAAGTAAGGAACAATTGGAACCCTTATCTGTCTCCCCAGTAAGGTTGCATGGGGGCAAAATTCTGTTTCCCAGAGCAATGATCTGGGAAAGATCATTTTAACCAGGTTGAAAGGTGTGAGGACTGGAAATTGAGTCTTTGTGGGGGTTGGGTGTGGGGAAGGTAGGGAAGTGGGATGATGAGAAGGGGGAGGTTGATGTAAGAGATAATGGTATGAGAGAGCTCTATATATTTATAACTGGGAAATAGAGAATGGCTTGGGAGATAGCGTGAAGGGAAAGTAAATGAAAGAAAGAGAGCTAGAGGGAAAAAAAAAAGATTTCAACAATTAGAAATCAAGGTTAAAAAAAGAGAAGAGAAAAACAGCCAAACAAGTACCGATTGGATGAAGGGAAACAAACAAAGAAACAAAGACAAAATTTAAAACAAAACAAAAAACAAAACAAGAATCAAACACGCAGACAAACAAGCAAACAAAACCACTTCTGTTTCTTGTTGGAGAGATACATGTTTGTCCTTCTTGCCCCAGTTGTTTTGCAAACAGCTTCAGAAAGGCTGAGTTGTACCTGTAGCTTTGGGTGTAGCACGGGCATCAAGGAAGTGCCGCTGAGCCAGTGTGATTTATCCATTCCAGGCGAATTCTCTTGAAGAGCCCTGTGAGTTTTTTGGGTCTCCATGGCCTCTGAAGATGGGGAACTGGTGGTGGTGAGACTTCCTGTGGAAATGTGGAGTGGCAAGGCCACTCCTTCTGTGAGTTTGGGGGGCAGATAGCTTGAGAGGGCAGGGCCACCACCTTCTGTGCCTTTTGCTGATTTTCAGATAGTTTAAGTCAGTACATCCTTCTCTTTTTGTCTGCCTCTGTTGGCAGACTGCCAAGCAGACACTGGTTTACAGACCTGTAATGACGCCAGGCTACAATGTTTTAAATCTCAGATTTGCTCAGTCAGGAGCTTGTTGCTTCTGGCTTGCAATCAAGCAGCTACTCTAATTGGAGTTCTCGGTTAGTGGGGGCTGTGTGTTTGGTTTTTAAATTGACCTTATTATTCAGTGGGGCTTTTGTGGCAGGATTGGATGGGGCTTCTGACCTTTGGGAGGTTTTGCAGTTTTTCTGCCTGTTATGTTCTGTCTCTGGTGGCAGGATTCCACAAGCGCATTGTAGGTGGGAAATCCAGCAATCTCTGATCTGTGATTTTTTTAAATCTTCCTGAATTGGCATTCTTCAAGGAGGCCGGTCTTCAAGGAGCTTCAGATAATCTGCGTTCTCTGGAGCAAAAGCTTGGTGCTTTGCTTTGGAGATTGTCCTCAGGCAGCTAGGCAGGGCTTTTCTAGTTCCCTATTTCAGCCTCCTTAAGTTTCTCAACTTGCTGCAAGTCAAGGCCTTTCAGTAGCCAGGTGTCTCAACATGGCAGACTCAGCAAAGGGGTTGTCCTGTTTTGCAACTGGCCTGTGGCACAGGGGGAAAATGAGTATCTCACGATATCCCTGCACATTGGGGTTAGGATTTGAGGTTGGCATAAATATTCTCCCGGAGCTAGTTTGGCCAGTCTGTTGCAGCAGCTGCTTGGCTTACCTTGAGTTGGAGGTTTTGGCTTCCCCTTCACCCAGGGGGAGCAGGGACAGGTGCTGCAAGCTGTTTTCTCTGTCACCTTTTTGACTCACTGTTGTTTTTCAGATATCCTATCCCTCCTTTTGTATCTCCTGTGCTGTCCTCTCTTTGACTCTTCTGTATTTAGTCTCTTCTTTATCCAGACTCTTCATCATGGGGGCTGGTGGAGAAAGCTTCTACCACCTCTGCCATGGTGCTGCCGCAGAGCTATAGGTTTAAATAGTCAAACTGGAGATTGGGGGAGAGAGAGGTATGCATAGTTCTTAAGCAGTTTGGTCACAGGCGTGTTTGGGCTGGATCATTATCTCAGCCCTTGTTTTGGGAGTGTTATGGGAAACTCGAACGGAGACACGGGACTCTGAGGCAAGGAAGCCATGCTTTATTGTGCCGGCACAGACTCAGCGGACTAGTGCCCAAAGGCTGAGCCCTGAGAACAAAGGGCTCTCACCTTACGTACCCTTGCAAGCAAGGTATAGAGGCAATAAAATTGAAAAACAAGGTTTCTATGCAAGTGCTAGTGCCCTTCTACCCCTAGTGTTACATGACCTTCTTCACGTTTGGATTCTGCTGGTTTTATCTCTCTGCTGTGCCATCCCTTCCCCCCTGCTACTTTATCAGAACACAGGCCTGTCTGTTTCTCTGCTGGTCCTTCTCCCTGCTACATCATTCCCCCGCTTTGATGCTTGGACCCACCTAGGGTCAAAGAGCATCATCTTGATTTAGGGGATCGTATTTCCATAGCATAATTACATGGGACGCCGTTTTTCTCTGAACTGTGACCTCGATGAGGCTGGAGACGGACCTTACAATCGGGGGGCCAGGCAGGGCAAAACCAGGCAAGCCCCTAAGATCAAAAGCATAACACTTATGAGGGTTTTGAATCCCCCCCAAAGTTGAAAACCATCCTCCAAATAATTCTCTGGGGTTCAAACCTTTCCAAGTCTGGACTGGGACCTGGGTGATTTTTCTCCTTCTGTCTGTGATTTCTTCTATGACCTTTCCTTCATCATTTACCTGTAAGCAGCAGTTGCCTAGGTTAAATTTTCCACAAACTCCTCCCTCGGAAGCAAGCAAATAGTCTTAAGGCCAAGCGGTTCCCTTTTCCCTGCCTCCCTCCCACTTGGCCCATCAGGGTGGATGATGCCACCATGCAAAAGACCGCCTATAGTCATGGACTGTCAGAATTACTGTTGTCTAAATGGATGTACTACTGAGCGCAATCTGCAGAGTCAAGGACATTCCAATAAAACCCCAATGTCATTCCTTACAGAAATAGGAGAATCAATCCTGGAATTCATATAGAGACTTATAAAAGGTTCCCAAATAGCCAAAGAAATCCTGAGCAAAAACAGTAATGCTGAAGGTATCACACTACCCAACTTCAAATGTTCTACAGAGCCAAAGTAATAAAAACCACCCTAGTTCTGAGTAAAAAAAGTGACACACAGACCAAAAAAATCAGAGACCCAGAAATAAACTGACACAAGTACCAGCCATCTGACTTCTGACAAAGGAGTGAAAAACACATCTCAGGATAAAACCAAAACAAAAACAAAAATAAAGAAAAACAGCCTCTTCAATAAATGGTGTTGGGACAACTGAACATCCACATATAGAAGACTGAAATTTAACACCTATCACTCACCCTGTACAAAAATCAATTCAAAGTAGATCAAATGATCTTAACATTAAGGCCTGAAACTTTGAAACCACTAGCAAAATAAAGGGAAAATACTTGAAGATCTAGGTATAGGCAATGAATAACTTTCTGACTGTGACTCTAATAGCCCTGAAAAATAAGACAATAAAAGCAAGACTTGATAAAAAGAGATAGTACAAAAGTTTAGACGCTTCCACACAAAGGAAAGAATTACCAGAATGAAGATGACAACCCACAGAATGGGAGAAAATCTTTGCAAGTTATTCAACAGACAATTCATCAATGTCTACAACATGTGAAGAGCTGAAAAAACTTAAACACCAAAAGAATCACACAATTAATAAATGAGCAAATGAAACGGACAGACCGCTCTCAAAAGAAGATATACAAATGACCAGTGAATGTATGAAGAAATGTTCAACATCCTTAGCCATAAGGAAATGTAAATCAAAGTGACAGTGAGACTCCATCTCACCCCAATCAAAATCATTCTCATCAAGAAAAAAAAAAAAAAGGACAGAAACAGCAATCGCCATGCTGAGCCCAATTAAAACAGCAAATATTGCAAGTTTTCTCTCGTATGTGTAATTTAGACCTAAGACTGGTGATGATGACGATGTTACAGGAACATGAGCTTGTAGAAGGGGGCGTCTCTGACAGGACTAACCAGCAAGACAGAGGAGCAGGAAGATGTTACTTGGTGGCCAACATGACTGACATACATTGTATATATGAAAACAGCACAGGAAACTCACTGCATACTGTTTTTAAAAAGCAGGAGGCAGGTTACAAGAGTATGTATGAAAAATAACACAATGAAACATCTATGCACAATTAATTTATTCTGATAAAAATACTGCCAGAAGCCAGTGGCTCATGCCTATAATCCTACCTACTCCGGAGGCAAAGCTCAGGAGGATCGGTGTACAAAGCCGGCCCCCACAAACAGTATTTGAGATCCAACTGGAGAATACTCAACATATAAAATGGCTGGTGGAGTGGCTCAAGGGGTAGAGTGCCTGCCCTGGCAACTGTGAGACCCTGAGTTCAAACCCCAGCACCACTTAAAAAAAAGAAAAAAAAATGGGGGAGGTATTCTGAGCGCCTACATAAATTTGTAGCTGGTTCCCAAACTCTTGACATTGGCTTTTGTTCTGTCTTGGAGAGGCACTCAGCTCCTCTGGCTAACTGCTGCACTCCCATAGAAAAGGAGAGAATTCTCACTGCCATCAGTAGAAAAGCAGATGAGTCATTTTCCAGAAATTCTCGGGACCACCAACCTGGGACTGCTAGTACCTCTGCTACTAGTTGGGACAACACATGCCAGGTGGGATGTGGTGCAGGGAGCATGCAAAAGACAGCTAACATGCTAGAGGCAATCTTTCTTGGAATGAGATCAAGGATTGTTAAGCCTGTAAACTATGACAGTGTAGGGAGAATTTTTCAGAAAGAGAAAGAAAGCCCTATCCTATGCCATATTATGACAGTGTGTAGAGGAAGGAAGCTTTTAGGACGTACACCAGCAATGATCCCACCTCTAGAGAGGGTGCTGCCCTCCTGGGCCAGTACTCAGTCTGTCCCAGATATCGGGTGCATACTTCAGAAATTGTTCTTGGGACCACAGAATAACAAAACCAAGCTGAGATGATGTATACTGCTTTTCTGGTCTGTAAGGGACAGAGTAAGGAAAAGAGGCAGGTCAAAGTTGTGGTTTCCATGATAGGGAAGGCCTTCAAGATCCATCTAAGTCCCTTTGAAATGCTCTGAGGGAGGCCATGTCTCGCCAATGACTTGGTGATAGATCCTGATGGAAAAATCTTCTAAGATATAAAAAAGACCTCGAAACATATCAAGCAATCTTAGGAACAGAGAAACAAGGTTCTACTGCCCCCTCTCCTCCCCGCCCAAAAAAAAAAAAAAAGAGGAGGACCTCAGAATTAACAAGGAAAACAGGTGTTGATCAAGTCCTGGAAAGAAGGAACCCCAGCTGATCAACTCCAGCCCAATTAGAAGGGTCCCTACCCAGTGATACTGGCCTTTCCCATGGCCATCAAACTACAAGGAATGGATAGAAGGATTCATCTTTCCAAGGCAAAGCAAGTGACAGGGGAACCTTCTGCTGACCAAGTACAGCCTGAGGACATTTACTCCTGCAAGCCAATAGAAGGCCTAAAACATCTCTTCTGGAGGGACCAAGAAGCTTCACCACAGGAAATCCGTAAGAGATTTATATGCCTATTCCGTTCACTCCTCTTCCACACACAATGGGTCCCACACCGAGGACTTCTCCGTTTAGGCATACTTCTGATATGGTTTACCCGGCTGTGCCTAGGCCTCTCCCAACCCACTTCCAAAATTCAACTGTCCTGTTTACCCCAAAACTCTTAAGACTCCTCCTTCAACTGTTCAGCCTGTTTTTCTCCTGGGACTAATACCTGGTGTTAAGTCATCCCTTAGCGGTATCTTTTAATTCTACCTATCAACTAACTACCCTAAATATCACACACCAACTTCTAAATAAAACAAACCCTGAATTAGCCAAGAGTTGCTGGCTGTGCCTTTCTCTAGCGAGTGCACGGTCCTCCCAGTTACAGAAAGACTGTGGGACCTCAGCAATATGTCCCTTTACCCAAGATGTCAAGGAGACCAGCCTATCCAATCTGTAATTCTAAATGATCTCTATAATTTCCAAATCTCAAAAACCTCAAAAAAGGCCTCGAGTGGGGCTGGAGACATGGCTCAACCGGAACAGCACCTGCCCTGCCAAGCCCAAAGTCCTGAGTTAAAACACTAGTCCCCCAAAGAAACAAATAAATTAAACAAAATACACACAAAAAAGTCCAACAGCAAACTGTGACTGCCAAAATATGCTCTGTGCATTAGATGCACAGGTAATTTCTTCTTGGGAGAACTGTGAAGAGTCACTCATCATTGACTACTCGTCACTTCCCAAATGCAACAATCCCAGAGTGGCTTCCTCTGGACACCAAAAGATGTATCTCCTGCCCCGCCCCACCCCACCCCCACCACTGGGAAAGTAAAACTACTGGGGCTACTTTGGCTGAAACCTTGTCACATGGGAAAATGAGAATAATAAATATAAATTTGCTCTTATGTTTTCCACAGAGCTCAACTTCTGATAGTCGTTAGGAGTCTTCTTCCTGGGTGGGACTAAGTCCTATCGATGTTTACCCTCTAACTGGACAGGCATCCCTGTAGCCAGGTACACCTGTCCACTAATGGAGACAATGCGCCCAAATAATCAGTCCTTAAGTCCCCCAGACAAAAAAGGGCCATTCAGTTCATCCCTCTCCTATATGGGATGGGGATAACTGCAGAAGTAGGTACCCTCTTATATTATCGATAATTACCCAAAGACTTTTCCGACAGCCTGGAAGAAAAAAGCAAAAACACTGGTCATGCTTCAGAGTCAAAATGACTCTCTGGCAGCTGTCATTCTTCAAAACAGGAGAAGATTAAATCCTCTCACAGTTGTGAAAGGTAGATTTTCCTGAAGAAAGAATGTTGTTTTAGTGTAAAATCACCTGAGTTTAAGCAGAAAGACAGCAAAAAAGTTAGCTGACAGGGCTTCCACAAGTTGACAGCTATTATCCAAATCCTGGGGATCATGGTTTAAGATTCTGAATTGGGCATCCTAGCTGTTGCCTCTGGTAAGGTCCCTTCTGATGCTTCTATTCGTCGGGGCCTTGCCTGCTGAACTTGCTAACCAGATCTATCTTTTCTAGAATCAAGGCCTTTAAGGCTCAAGTCTTGATGCAAGAGGGTTCTGTTGCATCTGTTCATCTCTGCAAATGGCTGAGATCCCCATGAGCAGACATGAGCATGCTGGGCAAAGATTCAGATGTCAGGAACCATCTGGTGACCAAATGAGTCCTGAGAGAAAGAGACAGACGTGCAATTTCCGTGATAGGTAAGTTCTATCAGGGTCTGTAGCGCCTTGGCAGCTTCAAAAACAGATGCAGAGGATAGATACGTCCCCTCCCTCAACAGTCCCCCGAAAAGATTTTTTGAGACACTGTCTAACAGGGGAAACTTGGGGCAGGCTAGTAACAGGGAAAGAAAAAAGCCATCACGGGACACCTCAGCAAAAGCTCGCTCCACGCTGAATTCCTCCTTGTCCCTGCCCAGTATCATCCTGGGACATCTCCTCTAATGGTCACTGCAACTGCAAATTCTTTTTCAATTGTAAATTCCGTTGCAGCAGTAGGTTCCCCAAAAGACAAGGGAGGCTCTTGGCCAGTTCAGACTGGAAAACGGTGCATGCCTAGTAAAGGGAAATCGGTCTTCAATTTGACCTCTCAGGTAAAGCTATCCACTTAAGACCTTTGACTATTGGTTTCATCTCACACATACAATTATTAGCATATGCACATAGGCAGAATGCCATGTCATGTAACAAGACCTTGTGAATAGTACCTGTCAGTTATCCAAAATCCCTCCTGCAAAGACTGGCCAGATTATTCCTATCCCTTGCCCTTAAAACTTATAAACTGCCCTTTAAAAAGAGATCTGGGATTCTGTGACATCTGCCGGAGCTCACTGCCTTCTCTTTCGTGGCACCTATACCTTCTTTTCCCTTCAATAAAAGTTTGCTACTGTAACAGCGAGGAAGACCAAAGAAAGAAATAAGCAAGTCCGTGTTCTGATAATGTAGTCGGGGGTGGGGGGGTGGGGGGAGGGTAAGGGGGAAGATGACCTACCAGGGAGATAAAACTTAAAAAATCTAAATGTAAAACCCCAGTATACCACTGGGGGGGGGGACTATCAACTTTATGTGTGTGTTTAAGTTGACTATAATTTAAAAACTGCCTAAAAACTTATCTAAGGTTACAATTTAGTGTGCTGATGTAAAACTGAAACTTAATTCTCTGTATCTATAATAATGTCTATCTTAGTATTTTTCTGTTCTCAAGTAACATCTATAAAAACTGACTGAAAAAAAATTTTTTTTTTCATTACTGGGGCTTGATCTCAAGGCGTACACCTTGAGCTACTCCACTGGCCCATTTTCTTTTTTTGTGAAGGGTTTTGTGATCCTCCTGGGTAGCTAGGACTATAGGCATGAGCCACCGCTGCCCACCCCTGCAGTGTTTCTTTATATATACCTTCCAATGGACAAATACAAGAAACTAGGTCCAATAGCAGAATGCAGAAAAAATTAAGGGGGTCCCAGCAGAGGGTCTTCACAGCATCCAGTTAGCCCAGGCAAGTCACTGTTTCCAGTCAACTGCTGCTTGTTGCCAGAGACTGGCCACCTGTTTCTGAGGTATCAGTGGCATCACGAATGACCTCAGACTGGTTGACATAAAACAGCATTTTTCTGTCGAAGTATGAGCACACTGTCAACATGGTTTTGAGCGTTGACCTGTGTAAAGGAATGTAGCCTTTGGGAGACAAAAGTGAGACATACAGATACATACACATGGGCCAATGGTTATCAGCTTGAGAAGTAAAACCAAGGAATCTTTGGGGTAGACACGGGCTGTAGTAAACCTACAAAAAACTGGGTGCGGGGACAAAGGTTTGCATGGTTAAATAGTTCCAGCCACAGATCATCAGGTGTGTTCCAGCTGACCAGTGTTTCAGTTCTTGTATTGGCAGAGGTTTTGGGGTTGTATCTGGGGGGGGGGGGTGGTCCATCCTGAGAAGGATCTACTATTGGGGTAGTGTGAGTCTGTTGTCATGAAGATTTTATTTTTTGTCCTTCCTTATTTCCAAGGTGATTGCAGAGAGAATTGCTCAGAGCAAAGACAGATACAAAGTGGAGAGATGCCATGTTTTTTCCTATTCTTAGTTAATTTGTGGACCCAAGTCAGGAGTCAGTGCTTTTCAGCAAAAGCAGTTTAAGTACCTCTTATAATTTTTTTATGTTTGAACTTTTTTTTTTTTTAAAGCTTGAGGGAATTGGGTTTTTTGGGGGCAGTGATAAAATTAGTACAGAACAGGACAGAGGAGTGACAGCTAAATCAAAAGTACTTGTTTAAGTCTAAAACTATAAACATTATTATAAAGTAGAAAACAGAGGGAGTAAATGTATCCAGTTAAATAAACTGTGTAGTGGAACCCATTTAAAAATAATTCCATGAGCATAAACTATTAAAAGATACATTTGGAGCCTGATAGCAATAGTCACTTTTCTCTCTAGAAGGACTTGGCAAAAAAGTATGAGTTTGCCCTCTGTGAGGGGTGCCTGCTAGAGCTTGGATATGTAGTAAGCATGGGTAAGAACACTTTTTTAAAAAATCCTCTTGGCTTTGGTTAACTTTTGTGAAGTCTGGCACAGGTGACTCGATCTGGATTGTGATAGCTCTCCCGCTTTGTCTCCAGACCGTTTGTCTCTGAAGAGTCTCCTCAAAAGATTTTGCCAATTAACCATTTTGGCTAAAGAAAGTCCCTCATCGCAGGGGAATAACTTTATCTTGGATGGTTTGATCTGGTCCCAAGTTGGAGGCAGGTCAGGTGAGAGTCAGTGCCAGTAAGACCCCTTTGGTCTTAGGACTGCTCCAGATCTCAGGACTGGCCCATTCATGGTGATTCTTCCCAGTGCTCCTCTCCTGGTTCATTCTGAACAAAAAAACAACTTTAGATTTGGACAAACCTGACCCAAAACACCCCTGCTGGTGTAACCAGTAGCAACACACCAACAGCAGACTCCCAGAAAACTAGTCCTGAGTGCCGTGCAGAGCTGAACTAGTGGAAAGTGCATCCAGGCTCAAGAAAATAAGCAGCCTGCTTGGAATTTCTGAAAGTACTGGCAAAAACAAAGCCAGATAGGAAGACTAGAATAAATGATTAACCCTTCAGCGACCAGATGATACTGTTTGCTAACAAGCATCAAGAGTTTTCACGAAAACATGCCCTCACTTAGCAGTCAAAATAAACTAACCAGACGGTAATCAGCATGGCAGAATGCTTAGATTTCGATTTTTAAGTTTTACTGATGTATTTATTTACTTAAAATTTTAACATGTATTATTTTTACATAGTAATGGGGCTCACAGTCTGAGATTTCAATAGACAGAGCATGCACTAACCTAATCCTGTCATTCTGTATCCACTCCACCCCTTGCCAACATCTACTAATTATTATTTTCCATTCAAGTTACCTTTTAAAAACTTACGCACATGATAGGTGTCTTTCTGTGCTTTACTTACTTCACTTAAAATAAGGTCCTCCGTCTTCACCCACTTTTCTACAAGTGACATGATTTCATTCTATTCCACGGCTAAATAATATTCCATTTTGTATATATCCTGTTATTTCCCTCACCCATTCATCTGCTGATGGGCACCAGGCTGAGTCCGTATCTACACTATCGTAGACAGGTTTTTAAGTATTGACTCGAGGTGTGTTTGTGGTATACTGATTTCCTTTCCTCCAAGGACAGAACCAGTAATGGAGTAAAGCTGGATCACATGCCACATCTCATTTTCAGTTTATTGAGGAATATCCATACAGTTCTTCCCAAAAATTCACCAAGCAATGATGAAGAATGCATCAAACTTTTACATCACTTTGGAGAGCATGGACACTCTAAGACTAGTAAGTTGTCCAGTCCATGAACAAGGGAAGGCTTTCCAAGTTTTTATGTTTCCTTCAGTTTCTTTCCTGGGTGCTTCGTAAGTTTTATTGCAGAGGTCTTTCACTTTCTTGGGTAAATATAAACCTAGTGCGGCATGTGGGAGGAAGGAAGGGGGGGAGAGGGTTGGTAACTATTGTGAAAGGGATTGTTTCACAAGTTCTTTCTCAGCAGCTTGATTACTGCTGTATGAAAACTTCACTAATTTCTGTATGTTGAATTTTTGTATCCTGGAATATTACTGCCAGTTCTCGTAGTCTTTTCGTGGGGGCTGTAGGTTTTTCTGTGTAAGAATCATGTCTTCTGCCAGAATGGATAATTTGACTCCCTTCCTTCTAATACGCCTTTTGTTTCTTTCTCTGGCTTAGTTACTCTACGTAAAACTCACTGCTATCTTGAGTAAGAGTGGTGAAACTATTATGTACCAACTCTTAAAGGTAACCCCTTCAGCTTTCTCGCGACTGATACAGTGTTGGCTGTGTGTTTGTCGTGTTTAGCCTTTATGATGTTGATGCATGACTTTCATGCCTAAATTTGCTCCATTTTCTCTATTTCATGAAGTGATGGTGAATATCATCAAAGCATTTTCTACAACTGCCGAGCCAATCGGGATCTTTACCCTTCGTTCTGTTGATGTGACATATTATTGTTACTAGTTTGCATACATTGAACCATCCTTGCGTGTCTCTGATGAAACCAGTTTAGTCATGCTATATGATCTGTATGATGTCTTACTGAAAATGATTTGATCATATTTGGTTGAATTTCTGCATGTAAGTTCATAAGGGATATTGGTCTACAAGTCTGTTTTCTTTCTGAGTAATTGTCTGCTTTTGGTAGCAGGGTAACACTGGCTGTGTAGGAACAAGTCTGAAAGGGCCTTCTCTTTTTCAATTCTATGGCATAGTTTGAGAAGAAGTGGTGTTCCTTCTTTAAAAAGTTGATAGAATTTGCTAGCAGACTGATCCAATCCTTGAACTTTTGTTTCTGAGAGACATTTTTATCACTGATTCAGTGTCTTCATGCTTCATTTTTAGTGGTTAAATTTCCAGGTATTTATTTCCTAAGGCTTTCCTAGTGGTTAGCATGGTCTGTTCATAATTCTGTCTGATAATGCCTTTTATCTCCATAGTATCCATTAAAATGTATCCTTTTAAATCTTTCATGAATCTGTTTGTTCTCTCGATTTTTCTTAATCTAGGTATAGCTTTGCAGGTTTTTTTCCTTACCTTTTCAAAGCCCACTGGCATTTTATAATATTTTTGTCAGTCTATTTAATTCTACTCAGATCTTTGTTATTTCTTTCCTTCTACTAATTTTGGGATTGGTTTGGTCACATCATGAAGGTGTTTAAAGTTTTCCTTCTTTCTTTTTTTTTATGCGATACTGGTGTTTGGACTCAGGGCCTTGTGCTTGGTAGGTAAATAAGTGCTCTACCACTTCCCGACCCTTCCCAGACCACAATCCTCCTAACTATGTCCTCTCTCATATCTGGGATGACAGGCACAGTTTATTGGCTGGGATGGGGTTTTAAGACCTTTTTGCCCCGGCTGGACTGAAGCCAGCATCCTCCTGATCTCTGCTCTCCAGAGATAACTGTGAGCCACTGCATTCGGCCTAACATCTTTCTATTTTTTGATGTGTATTTTCTATTTCTTACTGCTGTAAACTTTCCTTTTAGAACTTCTTTTTCTGTATCCCATAAATCACTACATGTTCTCTTTCCACACAGACTTAAGAACTTCTCAACTTCATTTTAAAATTCCTCTTTCTAGTCCTTCAGTAACTCCTCATTTGTTTGGTAGCATGTTGTTAACTTTTTACGAATTTGAAGTTACCAAACTTTCTAGCTTTATTCCATTATGGTCACAGAACATACATGATATGGTTTTCATAATTTTGAATGTGTCGAGATTTGGTTTGGGACCATTTATATGGTCTCCTCGTTAGAATATTCCATGTGCTAAAGCTCATGCATTCTTCAGTTGCTGGACCAAATGTCTCATAAATATCTGTTGTCTATTTGATACAGAGAATAGTTTAACTATGATATATATTTTTAACTTTACATCTCTAAGATCTGCCCGTTGATGAAAGTGGGACCAAAGTCTTCCATGATTATTGATCAATCCCGTCTCTTCCTTTAGATCTGATATGGTCTGTGTAATGAAATTTCTAGCCATAGGTAAATATGCACTTAAAATTTTTATACCTTCTTGTTGGGTTGATCTTTTAATAATTTTTTATAGTTTGTCATTTAAGTGTATTTTGCTTGATGTAATTACAACTACTCAGCCCCATTTTTATTTCATTTGTTTGGAGTATCTTTTTCCTCTATTACAGACTGGCTCCTACTTTTTGACTACAGGCCCTCTCCTCAGTCAATTGGTGGAAACTGCCACACAGGGCAGGCTCCCCCTCACTCCTAGATCACACTCCACTCAGTTGCCATTAACCCACATTGCTGCGCCATGCGCCCACTCCAACTTACTCTCCAAAGGACTGAAGCCAGGTGGCAGGGGGCTCAAGGTGATGGCACTGTGCCCACACTCACTCCCAGTGATTGCGCCTCACATGGTGGCTCTGGTTTTTGGTTCAGAAATTCCCATGCCCTTCAGGCTGGTGGCGACTCTTGGCATGTTCTGCATTGACTTGTGCCAAGTCCCAGACAACCAGAGGTGGTGGTGTCCTGGGAAACTTTCCAGCTCACGCTTGTGGTTTATACCCTGTATCCAGTTAATTTGATTTCCAGTCCCACATAGTTTCGCGCATCCATATGGACACTCTGAGTGATTGTTTGCTTAGCAGGTGTTCTGGGGGTGGGATTAGTGGATTTGGAGCTGAAAAACTGCAGTGTCTTCTGCTCTAATTTAATTTTTTCACTTAAAAACTTCTGGGTGGAATTTTCAGTGAGAAACATTAACAGTAAGCTTTCAAGTTTTGCTTTGTCGTTTTTTTGTGTTTTGACTTTTTTCTTCAGACACATGCTAGATTTCTCTGGAACACTTACTCATTGAAAGTTACTACTCTTTACTAACATAAAACACTCTGTTCCTCCAGGGGGAAATAAATTCCCGTTGTTTATTTCCCTTTTGTATTTTAGATGCTTTGAAAGGCAATACCGTACTGTTACCTCCTTCCCCTGAATAAACAAGACTATAGTCAAATGCTTGACAAATTGCATGCCGGTCATGTCAGTAGGAGACATGAAGTCAGAACTAAGTTGTCAAGAAAGACAGACAGGAAGACACGAGATTTGCTGTATGCTTTCCTGGAAGACCCAAAGTCTTTTGTACTTGAGTTAGCAAAATGGCTGGGAGGGGTAGAGAAGAAAATTTCCCCAGGACTCCTTTTATGTTTGTTTGTTTATTTTTGTGGTGCTGGAGATCAAACCCAAGTCCTGAGAAATGCTACCCGAGCACTCTACCACTGAGCACACCCTCATCCCTGCAAGGAATCCCTGATGTGACAGCTCCGTGCAGTGTGATGGCAAAACTCACTGGTAAGGCCATAATATGAGCTACAATTAGACTGCAAAAACATGAAAATGTAAAGACTGGTGAGACTGTGGGAGCTGGACAGTTTAAGCAGCCTTTATTTAAAGAAACTGTCTCCTTTACCTGAACGAGTTATGTAAACGCTGACCAAGGACTACTTCCCTTACCTAGTATTTTAAGAAGCAAAAACCTGTTGGTAAAATCCTAATGGAGGGTACAGTTAGAATATAAAGGTTGATGGAAATAAAATGAAATTTAAGTGAACTGTTATGTTTGAACATAACATTTAGTGAAGGCTTTTGATGAAGAAATGATGTCTCTTTCCCTCACTTTTATTAGTGAGACACATTATTAGTTAGACACACTGCTTACGGAATAAACAAGGTGTCTAACCAGGGAATATTTCTGCTGGGACTATAAAGCAGAATTTGGGTAAATCCTTACAGAAGGCAGTATTAATTGGACAGGTACCTGGGAGTCTGAACTAATGAAGTGTTTAAAATGTTTCACCTGGATCATGCTACAGGAATACATGGAGGAGGTACTCGTGAGCAGGACTGATTCTGAAATTGAGTGAGGAATTGCTGTATTCTGTCCTCATTCGCACGGGGCCTTACAAATACTCCCCAACTGACTGAGAACTTCTCGGTTTTCTTTGCAGGACAAAGCTGCACAGACAACATTCTGTTGGAAGGACTCCACTCTGACTGCAAATGTAAAAATGGGCAGCGGGGGGGTGGGGGGTGGGAAGAAGAATGTAGGGTGGGAAGAAGAATGTAGGGAAGTAAAGGGACAGAAGAACAGGGGCAGGGAGATGGAGACAGAGATGGAAAGATATACAGACAGAGAACACATTCTAGAAAATAATACCATCAGTGGGAGGAAAGCAGTGTACTGCTTTATGGGTTAAATCAAAATTCTGAAGCTAGGAGGTCTCTGAAATAAAGGACATATTGAACTGTTACAGTTCCAGTCAGAGATGCTAACCAAAGGTAAAAGGACCAGTGCTGGCACAAACTCTCTAAAGTTTGCCTGTAGTAGCAAGGAAGATAGCAACTGGAAAAACACTCACTGGCATCACAGTGCTTTTTTTTTTTTTTTTTTTTTCCCTTTCACTTTTTGCCAGTATTGGGGTTTGAATTTAGAACTTCTACTGGTTCCTCTACTCTTTGGGTAGAGACATAGGTTGTAACCACTGTGTTCTTAACAATGGATACATGTACACTATCTCTTTTATGTTTATGAACAATTGTGTCCTACGAAGAGTCAAAGAAAAGATAGGGTCTCATGTTGTGTTTTAAGAACAGGAAAGCCAGATGGGTTTGATTAAATTTAATTTATGATAGAGTGTTCTACCAAGTTATTATTTCAATAATTGCTATGAAGATCATTCTTTCTGAAAACCTCAGAGATACAGAGAGAAAATCAAAGGTAAGAGTGCTTTTTGGTTGGAGTGGGGCACGTATGAAATTTCACTCTCATAACAACTCTAATACCTGTGTAAAGACTGTCTTTATTGGGAAGGTTTCCAAGGTAACATTTGATTTAGCTGGGGAAAATGGTATGATCAATGAATGCCTTGTGCCTCAGTGGGGAAGAGAAGGTGTTTGTCATCTTCAGAGTCAGGAGTAATAGGATAAGCAATGTACCATCAATCTAGCAGTTATTTTTTATTAATATATTCTGTGACTTCCTTATAATAGCTGCTTTTAAGTTTCTGTGATGTTATTATTGATGGAAAAACATTATGCTCTAAATAATCCCTTGTCAGATGCAAAGATTTGTTCCCATTCTGTATGCTGTCTTTTCAGTCTGGTGACCATTTCCCTTGCTTTGCAGAAAATTTTTAGTTATATGCAGTGCTTTTGTTCATCCTTTCTCATAATTTCTGAGCCACTAGAGCTCTGTTCATCGTTATTACCTATGTGTGTGTGTGGTACAGTGTGTTCCCTATTCTTCCAGATTAATTTCACTATTTTAGTTTTACATTAAGATCTGCAATTTACTTTGAATTGATGCTGGCTCAGCAAGTACTAGGAAAAAAAATCAATACTCAAAAATAAGTAGCATTTCCATACACAGACACAGACACACACACAGACACACACACACACACACACTAAACAGTCTGAGAAAGAAATCAGGAAAAGAATATCACCCATAATAGTTTCAAACAATTAAAATACCTAGGAATAAATTTAACACAAATGAGTTGACTGTCCTATTCTTTGAAAATTGCAAGTCACTAAAGAAAGAAATCAATGAAGACTTTAGAAGGTGGAAGGACATCCCATGGTCATGGATCAGCAGAATCAATATTGTGACAATGGCTATTCTACCAAACACAATCTATATGTTCAAAGCATCCCTATCAAAATTTCAATGACATTCTTCACCGAGAAAGAAAAGCCAATCCTAAAGCACATATGGAAACACAAAAGGTTCAAATATCCAAAGAAATCCTGAGCCAAAAGAACAATGTTGGAAGGTGGTATCACAATACCTGACTTCCAAACATGCCCTAGAAACACAGAATTAAAATAGCATTGTACTGGCACATAAACAGACATACAGACAAACAGAATAGAATAGTAGATCACGACACAAACTCATGCAACTGTAGCCATACGCTTTTCAATAAAGGAGCCAAAAATTGGCCTGGGAGAAAAGACAGCTTTTTCAACAAATGGTGCTGAGAAAATTAGATTTCCACATGCACAGAACTGAAAGTAGGTCTCAGTGTATCACCTTGTACTTGCATTTCATTTCTTATTCTTCCTTGCTTTCATTTTCTCATTTATCAAACCAAGGGTTTATTTACCTATTTCTATTATTAGCAGGGAAAACAAAGTCAGTCTTCAGGCTGTGTTGCAGTTCCATAACTAAGGTCTTTATTGCACAATGTTTCTCACTTATTAAGTGAGAAATGTATGTAATATAACCTAATTCTAAGTGAGAAATATAAGCAAGCCACATATAATATAATCAACCATCTTTAGCCAATCCTCTATAAAAATTTTTCCATGCTTACAAGACGTAGCTCTGTGATAAGCTGAGTGTGAAACACGGCTCCAATTCTTCCTTACTCTATAAAGCCAGTTTGCTGTCATCTTAATATGGCTTATCCTTTGTGAGTCTGTACTTGTAACCCTTTCCTTCTATCATGTAACCACTCTAATCCTTGGTCTAGTCTGTTAAGTCTAATTTTCATTCCTAATTAAAACGTTTATTGTCTTTTTTAGTGATTTGTCTCTAACATGGCAGTTAAATATAGATAACATAAGCCTTACCACAAATCTTCATAAGGGAAACTGGAATCAAGCACATTTTCTATACAAGGAGACTGGTGCCTTGCTTGTAATAGATCTTCAAATAATTTCTGCTGCTTTTCTTCTCTTAACTGGCTCTCATATGGAATCCAAGCTTGTTCAAACTGCTTCTTCCTATTGAGTAATGGGATTACAACCATGTTGTTCCACACCCAGCCTACTTGGAGCTTAAGTTGGGTCAATTTATGATTGGCAAAAATCAGTTTAATTGCTTTATTTATTGTAGATATTAAGCCCTTTAAAATAATGACACTTTTTTCTAGTCTGCTGGTTAGTTCAGGCATGTTTAGAATTATAGTTATAAGTGCATTATTAAAGTCAAATAAATATCTTCTTTCAAGCCTTATACCTATTCAAGTTTATTCCTGATCCTTTTCTCCAATTAAAACGCATAATGGAAACATAGAGAAATTAGTTACTTTAAATATTTAGCACATCCTGCAATACTTAGTACAAAGGAGAGCTATTGCCTGCCTCACTTATATTTATAGAATAAAAACAAGGGTTTTTTGTGTGAGATAGGTTCTTAATATGTAGCACAGACTTTTGGCCTCAAACTCAGACTGACCACCAACTTACCACCCTCCTGCCCACCTCAGTCTCCCAAAGGATAGTCATGTGCCACAATAACCAATGTTATTTTTGTTTGTTTTTCTTATGTCTTGCTATGTAGCCTAGGATGATCCTCAACTCCTGGGTTATTCCTCAAATATTCTTCCTTTTCCAGTAGTACTATAGACATTTGTCAATACATCCCACTTAATGTTTCTGATTTGTCTAGGATTTTTCACATTTTCATTGTTTTAAAATTACACATTTCTGTTTACCAACAGATTACAGGACAAAAAAAGTATGTTTCTTAGGATAACAACTGAATATCATCAGATTTCTTGGTTTATCATATTTTAAATACATAGACTCTTCCTGAAAAATGCCATGCAGTTTTAAGGCCATATAGTCTTTCTTTCAAGCACAGATAATTTTGGAGATTTAAAGAAACATCATCAGTATTTTTCCTGGGACAACCTAACAAAGTTGTCCACCGCAGCATTAGGTATAAACATCACTATGTCATTACAAATATGAGTGTGAGAACTACTTAAATATGTAAGAAGTTCTGAAACTTTGAGTAAGGCATAGAAAAAGATAGGTCACTTTTTTGCTTTTATGTAACATTCCAACAATTTGTTATCTGCAAGAAACATACCTCACAACCAAAGACACATAAACTAAAAGTAGAAAGATTGGAAAAAGATATACCAGGCAAGAGGAAATTGAAAGCAAGCAGAAGTAGCTATTCTCACATTAGGCAAAAAAAATTTACGTAAAAATCAGTCAGAAGAGATAAAGAAGGTAACTACATACTAATAAAGGGAACAATACAGCAAGAAGATATAATTCTAAATATATATGCTTTGGTTAATTTGTGATAGGGTCACTTTGTACTTAACAGGGCCTGGAACATGATCCTCTGACTTAGCTTCCTGTAAGGTCAGGGTTACATGGCTAGCCCTTGGTTGATATGGGTTCTTATGATCTTTTTGACAGTTATTTTTTCCCGAGTGGCTAGGACTAAAGAACACTATGTCCAGCCTCCTTTTTTTATGTAAGTAAAGTTTAAATTCAGTTGCCTCCAAGCCTTCCCAGATTCTCCACACTTCTAAGTATTCTATCATGTTCCTATAATGGGCGGATTATGTCCCCATATAACCTTACATTCTGCTTTATTATTGATAAACTGTAAGACATGCCCTTGTCTATGTGCCGGTCCTATGTCCACAAACAATCAAGTTTAGTGAATGTGAAGAGACCATATTTTTATTTTTTTAGCTATAAAGAATCATTTCTCTGATCTAAGTAGTTCTGTCAGAATAAATCAATCTTTCTGAAATCCTGGTAATTAGTTTCTCTTTTCTAAAAGTTCCTATTAAGGCAAGTTATACTGATGGAATATAAGTAACATCTTTTAACTATACAATTTCTCCCCCAAAATTAGATTTTAAGATTTCTGCTGTTCAATTCATAGTATAAATTGTGAGGGAAAACAAAAACTTCTAAGGTCCATTACTCATGTCCTAATTTCTACCAAAACATATACCATTGGTTGCACAATTTATCTCTCCTGGGTCTTTCTGTAGTTTTGTGCAACATTTTGTACATGTTTCCTGAGAATTCATGTTATAAGTCCTCAAATGTTGTTGTCTCTACTTGCTGCAAACAACTTTACATGAAAGATAAATCTTAAAATTGCTTCAACACCTACCAAAATATACTTGTGTTGTCAACTCAAATAATCAAGTATCTTCTACAGCTGTGTCACTATTTAAGAAGTGTAATGGCATAGGAGAAAATGGTGATAGGTGCCACCATTTATGAATCCAATTTATGAATCTTTAGTATTCATAAATTATGTCTATCTAATTATAATAACTAATATGGCTAACAACAATGTGTAGTATGTAAAACTTGCTGAACTACTCGTAAGTTTTGTAAACACACATACACACACACACACAGTAACAGTATCCTGTGAGAGCTGTGTTAACTAGATTGGTCATGAGAATCATTAAAAGTGAAACATCTACATCAAAATATTACATTGCACAATTAACTGTAGATACTCTGTCAACCACCACTCAATAAAATAGGAAGAATTGACATGGTCTATTCTGAGGGAATATGTTTCACCACTATAATATTCAACAATTATCTTCAAAAACACAGGGCTGCACATTTAGTTACACATTTCTAATCCTAACTACTTTTTCTTTGAGCCTTTGAAATTCTTTAAATAACAAATCTGAAGAATGGTAGTAATGCAGTTTTGAACCCAGTCCATTACACATATTTTAGTAGGTAAAATTTCCCCAGCAAAATTTGGCCCCTCTATCATATTTCAACAATCTTCAAAAAGCTCCCATTTCTTCACCTAATACTAATTTTGGTTTGCAAACTTTGGTTGACCATTTACACATTAAATGCCAACTCCAGACACTGTGTGAGGGAGGAGCTATTTGCTGCAGAATCCTATAGGAAGGATATACCTGTAAATCAATGAGAAGCAGAAAGAACAAACTTCTGGATAACTCTTAGAGAAAATGTGGAATACAGAAATATGTTAGCATTTCAAATTAGGATATAAAATTCATCTAAAGCATAGACAGAATATTACTATTTTTTTCTATCACTCACATCCTATCTTCCATTAAATGTCCAGAGCTGTATGTTGGTTATTTATCTGTAAGCTCTACTAGCAGCCTTTTTCTAAATATAATATAGGTGTTTTTCCTCCCTGCTACATTTACTTAGCATCTGCAAAAATCCCAATTTTTCACTCTCTTTTAAAACAACATTTTATAAACTATCTTCCCCAATAAGAACAAATACCGTCTTCCCACTTAAGCCCTTATGGTGATCAATTCTGCAACTGCTTTCATGGAATATCTTTTCATGGAATAACTATACTCAGCCACCAATCAAAAGTCATGCTTATACAAGAGAACTAGCATGTAGTTGGTAAAATTCAAGCAAGAAACAAAGAAATAGAAAAATCTTTGTGTTCTAATGTGCAAAATCTTAAGTTTTATTAGACTTTCTGAAAAAGTTGAAGGTTTGGAACAATCTGAAGGAATACTAGAACTGCTTCAAGCATAACAGCTAAAAATCAAAACAGAAACAAAATTCCTGATGGTGTAATAAAGGACTTTCCATCTTCCAAAGCACACGTCTGTCTTTTTACTTCTCAGTCCACAGGTTTTGTTTCTAACTACTAATTCTGAAAATATTTTCTATAATTTAGAGACAAATACCAGTACATGCACATTTAGAATGAGCAGGAGACAGAGATCTCAGATAAAGCAGAAAATTTTTGAGTGGACAGAGAAGGAACAAAGCATTTAACATCAGAAAGACTTTAAAACTGTTGATTTTTAAAAGCTTCAAAATCACCACTGAAAAACAGGTCCTGTGTAAGTCAGTGGGCTTGTTTTCTGGTGCTAAAGGAAACAATTGATAATTAAGGATCCTGTCATCGTGAAAATGCAATACTGAACTCAGTGAAGCCTGAGTGGAATTCTGATTTAGGACCCGACCCCTATTATCTCTGACTTTTAGCTGTTCCTTCTTTAGAAGTTTCAGTGTGTAGGGATCTGAATGAAAAGTACTTAACGGTCATAGAAAATGTACCAGGCAATATAAAGCCTGAAAAATCACATTTTGGGTCAAATCACTCTGGCCTCACTAATACTGTATCAGTGCTACTGTGATTAATTCAGAAATTTGGGATTTCATAAAAAATATTTTAAACTATTTCCTAACAACCAAAACTGAGTACCCAATAGTAGCAACTTTTTCCTACTATGTAGCTTCTAACCTTTCAATGAAGTTTTCATTCTTAGTTATTTATTTTGATAAAAAACAAAACGAAAGGCCAACACAGTGGTTCAATCCTTTAAAACTAGCTATTTGAGGTAGAGATCTAGAGGATCATAGTTCAAGGCCAGCATAATTAAAAAGGTTGTAATACCCTTTTCAAGCAAGAGCTGGGTGTGGCAGCACAGGCCTGTCATCTGAGCTAAGATGGAAAGTGTAAAAACATGAGGATCTCTGTCCAGGCCAAGCAGACAAAAAGCAAGACCCTATCTCAAAAGAAACCAGAGAAAAAAGGGCTAGTGTGGCTCTAACAGTAGAGTGCCTGCCAAGAAAATATAAAGCCTTGATTTCAAGCAGAAATACCATAGCCAAAATTATATTATGATTATGATTATTATTATTATTATTATTAAGGCAGAATACAACTTCCTCCTCTTCATATGAACCATCCAGGAGAAAAGAACAGCTTTTATAAATTTAAAACTGCCTATATGACTCGCTCATATCTCTAACTGAACAGTGGCATCCTCTCGGGTAGGTTTTATAAAAATAACTGTGCCTGGACCTTTCTGATTAATTGGTGTAGGATAAAAATTTGGTATGGCATATCTTAAGCACCCCAGGTGGTTCTAAGTTACTGAGATGATCAAGAAGCAGACATGATTAACAACCAGAACAGCTTTAGCCCATCTTTCATCATTTCTTTTTAAGTTGTTAATCTGAACTGAAGGCTCTTCATCCTCAGGGCTGCCAGTTGGAAATTGATTGTTAGTTTTTGTTAGTGCATACTAATTGCACAAAGTAAGGTAGTTCCTTATGATACTTCCCACACATGCACAAAATGCAATTTGATCATACTCACCCACTCTGAAAACCTATATTATCTGAAAACCTGTATTTAAAATTTATGCATGTAAAAATAAAGTGTCCAACTTCTCAAATCTATAGCTATATTCAGTTTTTGCCATCGTGACGAGTCCTATCTCAAGTTACAGACTCTACTTCACTAAATCTGTCAGAAATTCAAATATTTCAGTAACCAGACCAGCCTCCCAGACTGTCTCTCAGATTTTGTATGGTTCAAATTATTTTGGTCATATTACAACTTTTATAGCGGAGTTCTTAAAAATATTATCACAGGTTCCACCCATAGTGTCAATGACTTCTTTTTTTCCAGTTTATCCTCAAATATTACAAGTCCCCTTCATCCATAATGCTCTTTAAAGACTTTTTAGGTTCTACTCATTTCTTCTACATTTCTATACACACAGAATACCAGGTTTCATAAGGAACACTCACAGTACGATTGGCTCTGTACTTCAAATTATTATTTTGGCCCACATGTCCTCTCCAACTAAAGGTCTCTTTAATCCAACCATCACTCGACCAGCCACTCCAACACACTATTAGTGTTACGTTTGAACTAGAGATTACGCCACAGGTGCTAAGCAGATACACCATTCCTGCCCGTGGCGATTACTTTTAAACTGATCTGCCCATCTCTTCATAATTCCTCTACTCTCTCTCAAGATGTAACATTTCTATGTAGACAACTTTCATAAACAAGGTCTCCTTACTAAAAGCCCTCCACCTCCACCCTGTGCCATACCTTCCAAGGCCAATTTCTGCTTGCTCCTCCTCTCTCCTAAGATGGGTACTTACCAAGGAAAGTAAGTTTCCCCAAGTAGGACCACTGTGGCTAAAAATGAGCAACTGAACGTAGGCGGACAGGACCAGCAAGGAAACAACCGCTAAGAGTTAAGGACTGCAGGACGTGCCGCTCCCGGGACAAGGCCTAGGACTCTGCCACGAGAAGTGACGTCAATGCTGGGCTTGAGCGGTGCCAGGCAACTCTGGCAACGGTTAGCGTCTCTGGCAACTGTTGGCAACATTGGCAACGGAGGCAGCTACGCCTCTGGACTGAGGCAGGAAAAGTGACCAGCTCTGGTTTTGCTAATCCAAAAAATGATCTTTGGTAGTCCTTTACACATGTACCACCTTCCCTTTTCCTCCCCTGGCCTCCAGCCCTGGGAATCTGAACAGCAGCTCATTTACTGTCAGACTACTCTGCTTCTCCATGGTCTACCTGTTGGATCCCAAGCACATTTAGTGTCTTGTGTTTAAGTTAAGCATCTCTCCTGATTCTTTCATTTAGTCCTAGTGCTTGAATCTGCTCGAGTTTTAGGTTCTTTCTTTCCTTAATTGGTTAAAGCGGGAAAATCATTACTGAGGCCTGGAACTCTGTTAGGAGTTTAAACAGCAGTAGCTTCCTGTTATATGTCTTTTCCAGAATCAGTGCTTCATGTGCAGTTTGTCCCGATCACTAGAATCACCCACTAACAAACTGGTACCGAAAATACTTATAGGGACAAAGCTGTGTGGTGATTCTATGAATTCCATTCCAGTGTGTCCATCAGGAAAGAATAGGTTACCTGGCTATAGGCTACTGAATTTTCTATGTATTATTCATTTATATGCCTTAAAATCAAGAAATAATACTTGGCTCCTCCCTCCATTCCCCTTTAATTTTAATGAAAAGGTAACTAGAACAGTAGAATGTCAAAAAGTAGGATTTCTGTATCTGTACGTGAACAACATTTTTAAGGTAGCTTCACTAAAGACTGTTATTTAAACTGTTGGTCTGGAGACATGAGCTGTACAAGTAAGTGTTTTCATGAGATTGCCATAGGACTTATTTTAAAATTAGGTTTTCATAAAAGAGTAAACTTATTTAATCACAGTGCTTAATGGAAGAGTTCTCCAGGGAAAGAAGGTAATTTCTCTTTTAATTTTTCACATTTATCAGATTTGTACTGTTATGGCTGTGTTATCCATAATCTAGACAGTTTTTAAGCTCTAAATTCACAAGTTTTCACTATGCAGACAGTGAATGAGTAGTGTAGGGGCTCAAATCACCAAGTCTTGCCAACTTAGCAAAGGATATTGTGAGGAGCAAAGTGATGCATCATTAGAAAAAGGGGAACATGTGTGTTACTTACTGATCGTGTTTATTAAACGTCATGAAAATGATATGCTAGAATGTCTCTGTGCATTTTTGATAGGCAGTATGTACATTGTTCAACGTAGGCATTCAGTACTCTCAGATTCTACAAAGAGAAGCGGGGAAGACTGTCAACATGCCCACCATCTTATAATTTTAACCAACTTGAAAGGAGAACTTTAAAATAGTACCTTCATCCTATGTTTATCCAGAAGTATAAATTAAAAGTATACTCTTGAGCTTCTAATTTTAAATAGTAGGGAACCCTAAAAATTGGCAAACAGAGGCAGGCCATTGTAACACCACTTAAAATAGACATTTTGTCACCTAGTCACAGTTATATTAATAGTCATACTCAGTTCAATGATTGGTGGGTCCTAGAGTTTATTCCAGGAATGTGAATTAGACAAAGACATAAACATGATTCTTAGGAGTTAAAGAATGCTTTGAGGAGGAGAAAATGTTTTGGGAGAAGAAAATATGTTAATAATTTCTCACATTGAACTTTGATATCTTCATGTTCATAAATGTCTCCACTTCCTAGGCTATGTTTTAGAATATTTAATTTCTAATTCTTCAAAATGTGCTTTTCCCCACCAGCACTTGGACTCAGCTCTTCTGTGTTTTCAGGATGGAAGACACTTACAGTATGTACTTCTTGCTTATTTTGGAAAATAAATCAAATCATTTACATATAATTTGATGGTTGACTATACTTGTAGTCTGTTGAGAAAAATTCATATTCTCTCCCTCAACTGCAGAAGGCGAAAGGTGTAGAGAACTGTTCAAATTCAGAAGACACTTTAACTTCAGTAATTAAAAATGTATTAGAGCAGAGCATGGTAGTGCACAACTGTAATCCCAACACACAGTTCTCTGAAGCAGGAGGATCTTAAATACTTAAGATCTGAAAACCAAACAAATACCAAAAAACAAAACACAAAGGCTGAGGATGTAGCTCAGTGGTAGAACACTTTTGTTGCAATTAAATAAGTAAATAAATAAATGAAAATAAAACAAAATGTAAATCTGTAAAACAGTATTAGAGCTGACCTGAATTTCCAGAGACCAAAGTGGAAGGTATCGTGGGTGTCCCCATCACCAACTCTGTCATGTGCTATTATGGGGAAGTGTAATGCTTATCAATGAGAAGGTATGTCTACTTGGGTCAGCTGCTGGAATGACCTAAGTTTGCGAGTGAAGGAACGGATTCATGAGTTTCATCTGTTAATGCTGCTTGGGTGTCATGAAGCTTCATAAGTAAGAAAAGATTGCTGTTCAAGAGGAGTCTGATTGTCATAATAAATCTGCTTATTCTTTAAAGTATTTTCCTTCCTATTCATTCTGTCCTTTAAGTCACCTTTCTGGCTCATTTGTATCACAATCATAGTTAGCAATTTATTTCATGTTTTCCTTTCTTCCTGTGAAACTTCCAATTTCCCCCTGGGCTTCTGGTTTATACTGCAGTCTCATGATATAACTTTCTTATCAAATGTGAATTGTACATCATGTTTTACTTTTACCTTATCTGCAGAGGTGGTAAGATCATTTTTACTAGATTGTTATTCTCAGAATGAAACATTCTGCTTTGTATAAATGACATACACAAGTTAAAAAGAGAGAAAGATGAAAAAAAGAATGTGCTCAACCTCTGACATCCTTTCTTAGTAAGCTTGTTAAAATATAGGGCTCAGGATAAGATAAAATTAGTGATGTTTAGAATTATGATAATATGTCATAGATGTGACTTATTTGCAAACTTATTAAATTCATGTTATATCTTCATTTAGAATGCACTTATGCATATTTTCAAATGTTTGATGACCACCTAAATTGACTGTACTTGTCAATACTCCCATAGGAACTTCAGACTAATTATAAATGCCATTTATAGGCCCACTGAATGTCTTCCTAAAAGTGTTTCTACCTGAAATAGATGGTGACTGTTTCATAATAGAGAAAGAAGATACCGCTGAATATTATGGCATGCTAGAGGCCTCCTATCCTTCTGCATTGGATAGCCTGGAGGAAGAGCAAGGAACATAGATATAAGATTGGTAAACAGTCAAAGCTGGAATACAATAGTAAAATCAAAACGAACAGGTTTTACTTCCCTCGACATGAATGTTCACTATTTTTCCTGTCCAGGTAGGAAAAGAAACTCTGTGATGAGAATGTGTATGTGAGCTATGAATTTCTGTCTCTTACCTTCTCTCTCTCTTCTTTCCCTCCCTCCTCTCTCACTCCTTCCCTGTCTCCCCCTTTTATCTCCCCCACCTCTCATCTAAACTGAATATGCTTGAGTTGCTATGCATCCTTATTTGGTATATCTGTGTCCATTATACACCAGGTGTAAGTTGGTTAAATTCATCTCCTAGGGTCCAAGGTAGTGACTATGGTGCAGAACCAGACAGTGTGAGCTCTGTGACTACAAAATCTTGCTGGAACACTGGAGCCACACTTGGCAGAAATAAAGCACCAAAGAGAATCAAAACTTCAACACTCCAAACCCCTAGCCTGTAGAAAACTTCTCCACACCACATTACACTGAGAAAACAGATGGCTGCCGCACTGCCAGACGCCACCTCCAGACCTGCCTGTGAGACATTCAGTAGACCAAACAGGTAAGCGCCAAGTATCACATGGTATTCCCCCAGCCACCCCTGGGATAAACTAGCATAGCCACTGGCTGTGCTGAACCCCATGCAAAAAAAAAAAAAAGTACAATAAACAAGGAACTGAAAACTAGCACACAGTAGAGGGGGCAGGGTTGCTGAAAGCACACCAGAGAAGGGGACAGGGGCAAGGAGCCGATAGCTGTGTGAAATAGTAGTGAACAAAGCATGGAAAGGCAGAAGGACAGAGACCGGGTGGGTGATAAGCCACTGCCTGAAGTAGGGCAGGTAGTGGACCACAAAGGTCATCTCCTGAGCCAGTGAGCAACACCCAAAGTCAAACAGCTCCACAAAATTAAAAACAAACAGCAAACCATCACAACACGCAGACAGCAGGGAGCCAGCTGACGGATCACTGACCTTGCCACAGAGAAAGAGGGCAAGGCAAAGAAACAAGCCCCCTATAAACCAACAAAGCAAAAATCCAATTCCAAAGCAGGACAGCTGGTGGGCTATAGAGCTGATCTCCTGAACCTGAGGACAACACACAAACTTAAACTACCACACCCCACTGAGGGAGGAGCTGACCAAGCAGCTGCTGCTCAAAGACAGAAGGAAAAACACACTACTCATAAGCCAAAGACCTGGCAAGATTACCATGAGCTTTTGCTTACATACCAACACCACGAATGGATGCTGGAGGAGTAACACCAGAACTCAAACTAAGACTGACATTCTACTGTTCTTGAACCTGGAGTTTATTTTGTTTGTTTGTTTCCTTCTTGTCTGTTTGTTCATCTCTCCCCATTGATTTCTTTGATGTTATTAGTTTTATTATTGTGGGTTTTCTAGTTTAACTTTTACTCCTATTATCTTTTTTTTCTTTTCTCTTTCTATACTATCAACTTAACCATCATCATCCTCTCATCCCTACGCTCACCCTCTTTACTTTCCATCCTTCTCTTGTGCTAAAACCCATTGCTCCCCACTCACCCACTCTCTTCCCCTAGCCCTCACCTTCCCCTTACTTTCTCCCCTAACATATCACCTGACTACCCCTCCCTCCTTCACCCACTGAACAACCTACTATACCAACTATACACAACTCAAACCCCTGCAATCCCTATCACAAATACCTTCTTCTACAACAACAGAAATATACCCAAACACACACAAGGACCACAAAAACAGCAGCCCCCACACTGCTTTCCCCACACACCCATGCCACTTCCCATCTCCACCTTTAGTGCCACCCAATCCAACCCCCAAATTTCTATAGTTAGCATTACAAACATTAACCCTGCCAAATATTACCACCAGGGGATCTTCTGTATGAGGGTGTTAAACCTGTGAACTAGTTAATACTAAATTACACCCAGAGCAGGGTCAGAAATAGCATACCAACTTAGCTAAAAACCCAAGACAGAAACAAAACAAAAATTAAATCAAGGGAAAGAAAACAGATGACTGAAACCAAAAACGTGCCTATCAAGAACATAGTTGCACAGTACCAAGTGGAGCAATGGGAAGAAGAAAAAGGAATGGAAACCATTCTCCCCCCCAAAAATAATTTAATACAGGATTCAGAGGGAAATGAAGAAAATGGATACCCAGTTCTGAAATCCAACAAAACAAAGACAAATGACACCAAGGAACCCAACTATGTCCACAAGAACAACCTCAAAGCAGAAATCCTGCAAGTAATCACTGAGAATTTCATGGAGATGTTACTAGACATGGTCAACCAAAACATAGAAGATGCACTCAAGAAATTCCAAGACACCAAAAATAAAGACACAGAAACAAATAAATGAACTCATAGGAGCCCTAAATAAATACCAAAGTAAAATAGAGAACACTATAGAGAGATAAATGCATTAAAGATGAAAATAGACAATATTAAAGAGGAAGTGACCCATGATATGGAAAAACCTCAGAAAAAAAGAATGAAACAGAAGTACAAAACAGAGTGGAAGGCCATGCCAGCACACTAGAACCAGCAGAAGACAAAAATCTCAGAACTTGAAGATAAATGGAAATTAGAGGAAAAACTGAAGAGCTATTAGTCAAACAACTCAAGACCTGTGAAAGGAATATGCAAGAACTCTCCAACTCCATCAAAACACCAAACCTGAGAATCATAGACATTGAGAAGGAGAAGAGGAGCAAGGAAAAGGAATTCATAATATATTCAACAAAATAATAGACTATTTCTCAAACCCGGAGAAAACTATGCTCATTCAGGTACAGAAAGCCTCCAGGAAACCAGACAGACTTGACCAAATAGAACCTCCCTATGACATACTATCATTAAAATAACAAGCACAGAGAATAGAGGAAGAATATTGAAGGCTGTAAGAGAGAAAAAACATAACATACAAAGGTAAACCCACCAGAATCACAACAGATTTCTCATTGGAAATCTTTAAAGGAAGAAGGGCATGGAGTGAGGTATTCTGGGCACTGGATGAAAAAAACTTCAATTCTAGGGTACTCTACCCAGAAAAATATAACTCAAAATAGATGGAGCAATAAAAGCCTTCCATGATAAGCAGCAACTAAAACAAGATATGACCACAGAGCCACTACTGCAAAAGATTCTCCAAGGAATTCTGTACACAGAAAATGAAAGCAAACAAAACCATGAGAAGACAGGCAATACCAAACCACAGGAGAAGAAAAGGCAAGGAATCAAAGTAACATTGATTCAGCTGCACACAATCAAACCCTTAAACAACAAGACAACTAAATGACAGGAATCACCACATACCTATCAATATTAACACAGAATGTTAACAGACTTAACTCCCCCATCAAAAGACACCTTTTGGCAAACTGGATTAAGAAGGAAGATCCAACAATCTATTGTTTACAGGAGATCCATCTCACTGATAGGAACAAGCACTGGCTTAGGGTAAAATGCTGGAAGAAGATTTACCAAGCCAATGCTCACCCCCAAAACAGACAAGAGTTGCTACTCTTGTCTTATCTCAGACAAAGTAGACTTCAAACTTACATTGACCAAGTGAGATAAAGAATGACACTCCATACTAACAAAAAGAGAAATACACCAAAAGGAAAGAACAATTATCAGCCTATCTGTCAGTGCACCCAATTTCACCAAACGTATTCTGAAGGACCTAAAAACACCTATAGATTCCAACACAGTGGTAGTGGGAGACTTCAATACTTCCCTATCACCCAGAGATATGTCATCCAAACGAAAAATCAATAAAGAATTTCTAGAACTAAATCACTCCATAGATCAAATTGACCTAGCTGGTGTCTGCAGAATATTTCATCCAACTTCTGCACAATATACATTCTTCTCAGCAGCCCATGGAACCTTCTCCAAAATTGATCATGTTGTAGGGCACAAACCAAGCCTCAGCAAATATAAGAAAATAGAAAATATACCATGCATTCTATCTGATCACAATGCAGTAAAACTACAACTCAACAAAAGAAACAACAGCAGAAAATATGCAAACAATTGGAAGCTGAACACCACATTGCTCAATGATCAGTGGGTTCATGATGAAATAAAAGAGGAAATGAAAAGCTTCCTGGAAGCTAATGAAAATAAAAACATGACCTGTCAGATCCTATGGGACACAGCAAAGGCAGTCCTAAGAGGAAAGTTTATACCCATGAGTGCATGTATTAACAGGACAGAAAGATCTCAAATCAAGGACCTAGTGCTACATCTCAAACTCCTAGAAAAACAAGAACAAGCAAATCCCAAAACAAGCAGAAAGAGAAATAATAAAAATAACAGCTGAAATTAATGAAATAAAAACAAGCAAAAAACATACAAAGAATCAATGAAACAAAAAGCTGTTCCTTTGAAAAAATAAATAAGATGACAGACCCCTGGCAAAACTGACTGAAATGAGGAGACAAAAAACCCAAATCGGTAGAATCAGAAATGCAAAAGGGCAGAAACAACAAACACCATGGAAACCCAAGGAATCATGAGGACAGTAATTCGAGAACCTATATTCCAATAAATTTGGAAATCTTGAAGAAATGGACAAATTTCCAGATACTTATGACCATCCAAAATTGAACCGAGGATATTAGCGACTGAAATAGATCTATAAAATGAAATGAACTTGAAGCAGCAATCAAGAGTCTCTCAAAAAAGAAAAGTCCAGGACCTGATTGATTATCTGCTGAATTGTATCAGACCTTTAAAGAAGGACTGATACCAACCTTCCTTAAAGTGTACCATGAAATAGAAAGGGAAGGAACACTGATTAAGTCATTCTCTGAAGCCAGTATTACATTTATTCCAAAGCCAGGCAAAGACACCTCCAAAAAGGAGAACTACAGGCCAATCTCCTTCATGAACATCAATGTAAAAATCCTCAAAAGTGTAATGGCAAACCGAATTTGACAGCACATCAAAAAGATCATTCACCATAACCAAGTTGGCTTCATCCCAGGGATGCAGAGGTGGTTCAATATATGAAAATCAATAAACATAATAAACCACATTAACAGAAGCAAAGACAAAAACCACTTCATCTCAATAAATGCAGAAAAAGCCTTTGATAAGATCCAACACCACTTCATGATAAAAGCTCTAAGAAAATTAGGAATAGAAAGAATGTACTTCAACATTGTAAAGGCTGTATGTGACAAACCTACAAGCCAGCATTATACTTAATGGTGAAAACTGAAACCATTTCCCCTAAAATCAGGAATGAGACAAGGGTGCCCACTATCCCCAATCCTATTCAACATAGTACTGGAATTCCTAGCCAGAGAAATTAGGCAAGAAGAAAGAATAATAGGAATACAAATAGGTAAAGAAACTGTCAGAATATCCCTATTTGCAGATGAAATGATCCTGTATCTTGACCCAAAAAATTCCTCGACACCATAAACAGCCTCGGCAAGGTGGCAGGATACAAAATCAACTTGCAAAAATCATTTGCTTTTCTATACACCAACAATGAACAAATTGAGAAAAAACATATGGAAACAATTCCATTTACAACAGCTTCAAAAAAAAAAATCAAATACCTAGGAGTAAACTTAACAAAGGATGTGAACAACCTCTACAAGGAAAAGTAAAAACCCCTAAAGAAAGAGATCGAGGAAGACTTCAGAAGATGGAGAGATCTCCCATGCTCGTGGATCGGTAGAATCAGCATAGTAAAAATGTCAATACTCCCAACAGCAATCTATATGTCCAATGCAATTCCCATCAAAATCCCAATGACATTCATCACAGAGATTGAAAAATCGACTCTAAAGTTCATTTGGAAACACAAGAGACCGTGAATAGCCGAGGCAATACTCAGCAAAAAGAGCATCATTGGAGGTATCACAATACCCGACTTCAAACCATATAACAGAGACACGACAATAAAAACAGCATGGTACTGGCACAAAAACAGACATGAAGACCAGTGGAGCAGAATAGAGGAGCCAGATATGAATCCACACAGCTATGCCCACCTTATTTTTGACAAGGGTGCCAAAACCACACGATGGAGAAAAGACAGTGTCTTCAACAAATGTTGCTGGGAAAAGTGGTTATCTGCCTGCAGAAAACTGAAACTAGATCCATGTTTATCAAACCCTGTACTAGTATCAACTAAATATGGATTAAGGACCTAAATATGAGACCTGAAACTCTGAAGTTAGTACAGGAAGGAGCAGGAAACACTCTGGAACTAATAGGTATAGGCAAGGACTACTTCACTACAACCCCAGCAACTCAGCAACTATCAGAAAGGATGGACAAATAGGACTCCATGAAATTTACAAGCTTCTGCACGACAAAAGAAATAGTCTCTAAACTGAAGAGACCACCCAGAGTGGGAGAAATATTTGCCAGCTACACATCAGACAAAGGACTGATAACCAGAACATACAGGGAGCTCAAAAAACTAAACTCCCCCCAAATCAATGAACTAATAAAGAAATGGGCAACTGA
Source organism: Castor canadensis (assembly GCF_047511655.1). Lineage (NCBI taxonomy): Eukaryota > Metazoa > Chordata > Mammalia > Rodentia > Castoridae > Castor > Castor canadensis. The sequence goes on from NC_133405.1 coordinate 140,044,630, forward strand.
ATTAAACAGAACTTTCTCAAAGGAAGAAATTCAAATGGCCAAAAAACACATGAAAAAATGCTCACCATCTCTGGCCATAAAGGAAATGCAAATCAAAACCACACTAAGATTCCACCTCACCCCTGTTAGAATAGCCATCATCAGCAACACCACAAACAACAAGTGTTGGTGAGGATGCGGGGAAAGAGGAACCCTCTTACACTGCTGGTGGGAATGCAAGCTGGTGCAACCACTCTGGAAAACAATAAGAAGGCTTCTTAAAAATCTAAACATAGATCTGCCATATGATCCAGCAATCCCACTCCTGGGGATACACCCAAAGGAATGACACTCAGGTTCCTCCAGAGGCACCTGCACACCCATGTTTATTGCAGCGCTATTTGCAATAGCCAAGTTATGGAAACAGCCAAGATGCCCCACTAGTGACGAATGGATCAAGAAAATGTGGTATTTATACACAATAGTGTACTACTCAGCCATGAAGAAGAATGAAATCTTATCATTCACAAGTAAATGGATGGAACTGGAGAACATCATTCTGAGTGAGGTTGGCCAGGCTCAGAAGACCAAAAATTGTATGCTCTCCCTCATATGTGGACTTTAGATCTAGGGCAAATGCAGCAGTGTTGTTGGACGTGGGTGACAGGCTAAGGGGAGAGCACATACAGGAGGAATAGGGAAAGATAGGAAACCCAAAACATGGAAGTGTTTGATGTTCCCACAGTAGAGCAGCTAATGCTAACCTTAAAACAACAGAGGTCAAAAAGAGAAGGTGACTGAGAAGTAGTGAAGAGGTCTGTAGAGCTGAATCAATTTGGGTTGTAACACACTTGTGCATGGAAGCAATCTCTCTGGATAGTTACCCTTATCTCAACTAGCAGGAACGCTATGTCTTTCTTAATATTTCTTATGTCTACTTGTCAACAAAATTGGAGAAAAGGGCAGAACAAGTTCTGCCTGGAAGCCAGAGCAGTGGGGGGATGGGGAGGGAGCGTGGGGGAGAAACGGCCCTAACAATATATGCCCATGTGAATAAATGAATAAAAATAAAATTCATCTCCTACATTATCCTTTCTTATCCCTTCTCACTTTGTCAGCAATCTCAACAATTGACTTGCAGTTTATTTGCATACGTGAATGTAAAGTAAGTCAATCACCGTCTCCTTTTACACTCCCTTCTTCTACTGCCACAGAGTTTGTATAATCCTGTGCTCTTGGTCATTGTCCTGGATCAGCAACCCTGGGTTCCAAAAGAGTTTACTGAACACCACCAGGTGAGCTGGGAGCAAGTGGGGTAGCAGTGAGGGTCAGCAGTGTCAATGAGTGTCCCTGGGGCAGCTGGAACTGCACAGTGCCTCTCTATCTATTTACAGGTTGCAACCATCAATGCAGATGTACTGAACATGCTTTCTGTCAAGTTGCTTGGTGATTGCATCCAGATCCAGTGTGATGGTGTACTAACACTAGAAGTGTGTCTCTTCCACTGTCCAAAGGTCCAGAATATTTTCTACGACATATGGGATTTTGGCTTCAGCAGCTCTGTTGAAGACAAGAAAGAGGGCTGCTTTCTGCTGCTATTTAGTTTTGTCCTTGGTAATTTCCTTGTCTGCTGCATCCAGGAAAGCCCTGGGCCTGGTATTGATCCGTCTTGGGGCAACCATCACCATCTTGCACTGTTTGGTGGGCAGCTAGGAAAGGACACCATATTTGAGGTGTAGCAGCATGATGGCTTCCACCAGCAGGAGCTTCATCTCTCCCAGGTTGGAGGAGCCTAAGTAATCCCAGGGTAGCCTTTTGGTGTCACAGTAGCAAAATCCAAAGTCATGAAACTGAAGTAAGAATGTTGTCTTGACTGCAATGATGATCTATGTGTAAAACTCAGAGGCCAGAACAAGGCTGGTGTGCCAATATCATACTGTTGGCAAACTCTAGGATGGGCACAAGTGATCAACAGTAAGGGATCTTGTTGGTTTTGAGGAAGTGAGGTTTGTCAATGCTGACAGCATTGAAAGAGGCATTTAGCTGTTTTTCCCACTTGCTAAGAAGGTCAAAATTGATTACACTGACTAAGTCAGCTCACAGGTGGCCCTTCCCAGTCACCACTATGGTGATATCCTCTGGGCTCAGAGATAGCAGGCACAGAAGGAAGGCCTCTTCCCAGGTGAAGCACATGGAGGACAGCACCACCACCAGGAGCAGATACTCCTTTGGATAAAAGGCCACTATACTCATGGCATGGGTCATCTTCCTCAGGCCCTTGCTATCAGTAGGTAACAGGCAGCTTCTTTTCACTATGGCAAAATTAATTCCAGCTCACTGGAAGGGCTTTGGATTGAACACAAGCTTGGCATCTACTCCAGAAAGGTCAGCTTCAAGGACATCTTGAAGATCTTGTTGGAGAGACATCTTCCCCAACTGAGAAGCAAATGCCAGGGTAACAGTCTTGGGCAGAGGGTCCAGCTTAACTTGAAGAAGGTCATGCCCACTTGCAATTAGATTGAGAGAAGTTCCACATCACAGATCATGGAATTAATCTGTTCAATCGTCATATGTCTACCTTGAAGCCAGCCTGGGGGGAAAAACCTATGCATCTCCCCTTTGACAAAGGCTGGGGATAGACCTGAGGGCAGGCTGATCTGGTCCCTCCCCCACTGCTGCCATTGATCCCTTACAAGGGCTGCAGGGTGACTGGGGAGGAGGTGCTTGACTGCTTTCATCAGGACATGGCAGTAGTCTGTCATGTGTAATTCCCATGTCTTCATGGCAGGTTCATAATTTCTGCTGGTCAGAATCTTAAACACTGCAAGGAGCTCCTCAGCAGAGCCTATATTCACCCCAAAACAATCTACATTCTGTATGCATATTCCCTTTTGACAGTTTACTGTTTTTGTGGAGTGAGGCCAAAATTTCTTTTGGAGTCTTCCTTCTGTTCTGGGCATCACACCCCCTGAGTCATAATGAATGCCAGAAATGCTCACTCCCAGTTAGAGGGTTTGGCTGTCTTGGCCTCTATTTCAGAATCTCTGGGAGGCTGTCTAGAGGAATAAGCTGTTGTCTCCTGGGAACTCTCTGCTTTGGTCAAATATTCATGATTTGTGTTATTAACAGGTGTTGATTTGATCATATGTAAAGCCTGAGGATGACCTTGACATAGTGTACATCCTAATAGCTGTTGGTTAGAGATATTTGGATGACTTTTTTGCCAAAGGTGGAGAATTCTAAAGAGTCATTTGTCTTGATCGGTTGTGTCTTGAGCAGGCTATGGACATCTTTTCTTGCCTCTTCTGTATTCCCTGTGCCTGCTCTAGCGTGCTGAGCTGAAAATGGTGGGAATGATGAGGTCCTTGGTCACCATGAAATGAATTATTGAGCTTCTGTTGTTAACAAATGAGTCCATGGCCCACTGGTTTAGAAGGCTCCCTCAGGAGATTTTGGGAAGGGCCCAAATATGAAGGCTTGGCAGAAATGAGGTGCTTGTGCTTGTGCTCTGAGGTTGTTCTGATAATAACTCAGAGCTATTATTTATGGGCCAGAGCCTACTGTCTATTCTCTTCAGTAAGTAGCAAGAAATTATAACAGAGAAATGCCTATGCAGAAATGTAAACCATTAATTGGAAAACTGACAAAAGTATGGCTTGACACTTGCTCAAACAGTGCCTCTTTTCAATCTGGAAAAGATTAGAGAGGAGGCGCCTCCAGAACTTTCCTCATCCAGTTTATACTTCCAGCTGGATGCTTGGGGGACCTGGAATTCAAGTGCTGCCAGTTTACATGCCTTATTGCAGTAGCCTGGCTGAAGTACACTTCCCAGCGAGCAAAGCAGCCATAGTTACTTTTTTTTTTTTTAAAGCTTGCTTTCTGATGGAATATTAGAACATTAACCCAGGTCCTTTCACACCACCCATAGACATAGCCCAAAGGGACAATACCACATATGCTTAGAATTTTTAAAAAATATCCTCCATCCTCATTCTCTTTTCATAAAGGAAACAGGCAGTCTGCTCCTCTTCAGGATCGGCCTTACTGGAATAACACACCTAATCCCTTGATTACATTAAGAAGCCTAATCCCCATCCTTTCTTATGAAATATATAAGGCAGGGGAGTGGGCTTTATCCCCCTTTAACAAGAAAGTAATTGCATTCAATTTTATATGTCAGGACACACACACACATCACATTTTTAAAGTTGTCTCCTAAAAGCTTACACATTTATCTAACTCTCTCCACTGTAGTCAAGAAAACCATTATGAGTTGCAACAAAGGCAAAACTTGTACTGTCAATAAAAGCTCATCTACCCTGTCTCTCTCTAACTGCTTTTGTTTCCTATCTACAAAAAGGGAAGAGAATCTTGTATATGTTTCTAGCAAGCTTCCTAAAGAGAATTCATCTTGTGTAATATGGGGATGTTCCCTTATTAGGATATTTATACAGTATTAGAACAGTGATGTCTTGGATATTCCAGTGCTATCTGTCCTAAATAGTTGGATGGGCCAGCATTGTCCACCCAAAGAGAAACTGCAACTAAAATTGAGAAATCAAGATTCTTAGCTACCATGTTCTTCATGTTTCTTTTCTTACAGGTAGAGATTGTAATGTGATTATTTAGGAAATACTGTAAACATTACAGGAAACACTGTCCTTGTGACACATTTTTTAAAAAACTGGAGATCTCTGTTTTCATTGGCATAAAAATGACAAGTACTAACTCTATCCTGGTGCCCCATAGGGAGAATTTTAGTTAACTAGCATACCTGTGGCCACTACATTTTCATATATTTTTGAGCTCATCGTAGGCATGCTTCACTTGACATTCCTGGCATTCCTAATTTAAAATATCTCTGCGTGTGTGTGTGCACATGAAAATCTGCAAGACAGTTTACTGACTGAAGTTATAAAAATAGTATAGAGGAGCTATTGCTTCTGTCTTTTCTATTTTTTTCCACCTTTTCTTCTGCTGCCTTTCATAAGAAAACCAGTTATTTAACGTTCTTTCTTCACCCAGGCCTAATTAAATATATAGGCATTCTAGAGTTAATGCTTAAGCTAGAGATAAAGGGGAAAAAATCATTTTAAATATTATTGCTGGGAGTCTTTGTTGCCATTTCCCTCTTGGGGAACAGGAAATATTTCTCTCTTTTTCTACACACTCCACCCTGCCTATACTTTATCCTGTCATACAAAAATAAATCCTTTCTAAAAGTTCAAGAGAAGATTTAAAAAGTCACTGCTTTGTAAAATTGCCTGCTTAGAGGCTTGCAAAAAATATCAAAGTTTAGCCATGTAGACAGGTGATATTTTTCAGTTTCATTCCATCAAAAATACAACTTGTATTCAACTTCTTTCATAATGTATTAGGCTCTGTTAACAAATATATTCTTGAAAATTGTTGCAAAATTGAAAAAGAGTTTAAGATGTTTTTTTTTTCCTGTGTGTTTATTAAAACATTAGACTACAAAGACTTGGGGTTTTTTTTAATAGGGAAAAGAAATGCTTTCGTCTAAATTTAAAATTTCATAAAAGTTGTTTCAAAATTCAAAAAATAGAATCAGCAAGTAGCAGAAAGAAATTATGTAAGAGAACAAACAGTGGATTAGAAGTACCTACCATGTTTCAGTGTTTCTGCATACTTGAAATAAAACCTTAGGTTCACGAACACAAGAAAATGTGGGCAATTTAGAAAGGCAGAACTTGATAGTAAAAAACAGACATATAGACAGAAACCAGGGCAATCAAGAATCTTCATACTTTTGATCTACACAACAAAAGGTAAACATCACTCAAGTGGAAGCCAGAGTCACCCCAGAGCCTGAGTCTCCAACCGTACCCTGTTCTAGCTATGAAAGTGGGAAAATTCCAGTGTGGGATCTAACATATTTAATCCCTGGACCCACTGTTTATTTGTGTAGTGAGAAGTAATTGTGCACTGATTGGCAATTTGCCAAGTGTGAACTAGTAAGCTAAAGGGAAGACATCAAACCTCACTGCAGAGGACAGGGAATAACCAGAGTCTGAGCCCCAACCCAGGGTAAAGTGCTAGCATGGGGCAGCCCCCATGGAGTGAGAGCTGGCTAGCTGTAGAGATCCTGAATCCACCACACAGGGCAGAGCACATGGGAGAGTGAGAGCAACAGAAGCCTGCAAAGATAACAAAGTTCACTACTGGTGAACAGGTGCTACCCAGTGCACTTTGTCACCAACACAGAACATGAAGTAGGCCCAAGGAGGACCATAGGATTGGGCATACTTAGTGAACCACACCTGACCAACCAGCTGTTCATGCAGGTCACCCCTCCCCTCTCCCCCTTCAGTTGCTAATACTGTGCCTAGAGGCAGGCACAATGCAGTAGAAGGACTGAATTGGGTCATAGCAGCCCAATGCTCAGGTCATGCCTCCTCTAGCAACTGCCCCCGACCCAGACCCAGACCCAGACATAGCAGAACACTGATTACTGTACCCAGGTCAACACAGAGAAGAATCACAGACACCGCAGGCGTGGAGGACAATCAGGAGTGAACACTTCAGAAGAACTTCAGACCAAAAACTGAGGGCCAGAGATTACAGAACACCTGCTGCACTGACATAAAACAACTAGTCTACAATACTCTCTACAAGAAAGAACTAGCCATTTTATTTTTAATTTTAACCTTTTTGACTTATTGTGCTTTCTTTTTATTTTAATTTTTTCCATCCTGTTACAGTCCTTGCTTCTGTTGTCTTTCTCTGAGATAATTGTAACGGTATCCTTGCATATTATTAGTTCATGTCACTCATCCCAAATGCTTCACCTCTTACTCCAAATCTTCCTTTTTCCTTTTACATTCCCTCAACCCACATTTATTTTACTATTTAATAATTAATTCCTCTAACATCAATATTTTTAAAATCCTAGCATACCTTATAAAAAGCTTAGTATCTTTAATATATATCTTTCTTGGAAAGATTTATATTTTAAATGCTGATTTTGTTATTGCGGTCCAATAACACCAGAATGCTAGGAGAAACTGCATAATGATCATGATACCAACCAGTCCTACCAGAAAATCAAGACAGTTTTTACTAAAATACTGCAGGTAATTAAGACCTCCAACCAATGACTTGATCTCAAATATGCAAATCCCAACACAGTAATGCAAGAAATTGGTAAGGAAGACAAACAATATGAATTCTGCAAAAGTCAACAATTCCATATTTAAGGACTTGAATGATAGTGAAGAGAATGAAACATCAAATATGAATTCAAAAGAATGGTAGTAAGAATGATCAATATATTAGAGAGGACATGGATAAACACCAGAATGGATTGAAAGAGACTATAAATAAATAGCTGAATAAAATAAAGAATACAATGAAGTACATGAACAGAGAATTCAAAAAATTATAAAAATCCTGAACAAGATAAGTAGGTGATTTAAATTAGTCAGATAATGATAAAGAAAAATATGAAGAAAGAATGAATGGAATATGCAAGACTTCTGGGATACCATTAAGAAGCCAAACATATAAATCATGGGCATAGAAGAAGAGGTGAAGGTAAAGGCATAAAAACACATTTCATAAAATGCAGCAGAAATTTTTTAATTCTTGAGAAAGAGATAGTCATCCAAGTAGTACAGGCGTTTAGGATACCAAACCAAAAAATAAAACAATTTTCCCAGTGTCCTAATATAGTTAAACTATTAAGCATACCAAGAAGGGAAAAACAATAAAGCTGTGAGAGTGAAGCACCAAGTGCCCTACAAAGTAAAACCTGTGAGTGTAACTGCAGATCTATTAACAGAAACTGTGAAATCCAGCACAGTACAGAATGATGTATTCAAAACCACAAAAGAAAATAACTGCAACCTAGATTGCTATATCCAGCAAGATAATAATTCTTAGTTAGGAAAAATAAAATGCTTCTACAAAAAAAGTAACTCATGAACATTGAGTCAGCGCTGGGAATAATAGTTAAAGGAGCCTGTTCACTTAACCCTAACATAAAGTCAAACATGAAAATATAAGAATGAACAAATCTCACTGAATGAGTACAGGAGCAAGTGAGGATTTGGGTAGAATGAAACACCATAAAAACAACACAATGACAGGAATTATTACAAACCTTTCAATAATAACTCTGAATGTCAACGATCTCCATTATTCAACAAAAGACGCAGACCCTCAAATTCAATAAAAACAAAACCCAGCTATTTCTTGCCTACATAAGATGGAGCTTACTGGCAAATACAAACACAGGCTTAAAATGAAAGCTTAGAAAAATGTACTCCACGACTGGGAGTCCACAAGCAAGCAGCAGTCGCTGTATTCATCTAACAACCAGACTTTAAAACTAATCAGAGGAGACAAGTAATATCACTTCATTGTGACAAAAGGGAACAATGAATCAAGAAAATGTAATGTTCATAAGCATATATGCTCTATATGTTAACACACCCATTTTTATAAACAAAACTTACTGGACACAAAATCACAGATAGACTCCAACACAATAATAATGGATGACTTCAATGTCCAACACTCACCAACAGTTACATCATTCAGAGAAAAAAATCAACAATGATGAAGATGGTGGCTTATTGACATTCACCTGGTATCTTTCCTCATGGACACACCTTACTGAAAAGGTACTCTCATGCCAAACTCCCTGTAGCACTGCTAAGGAAGTCAGCCCTAATGGCACCATAGATTTGATCACTACAGAATCCCACAAGCTCAACAGCAGCTGCTGGTAGGTGTGGATGCATGGACATGGTGTGGATTGGCCAAAGAAAGCAAAGGCAATAGGGAGAGAGATGGGTGGAGGAATCTGCAGGCAAGTAGAGAAATCTGACCCACTCAGGTGGACCCTGTGGCATGAGACTCACAAGACTAAATCAGTTCCATCAGAGAAACGGCCAAAAGGCAAGAGACAGAGTCCTGAGGACCACTGCAAACTTCCTGGAACTGGGCAGAGAGTCAGCAATCCCAGAACAGAGCACAGTATCTCTGACCAAGAAACCTGAGAGTTCTGGTCTAGAAAATAGACCACGTTAGGACCTGGGAGATGGAGGATGATGCACCTTAAGTAGGGAGTGTTTGGGGACTGGGGTGGGGGGGGTTAAGAGCCTGGACCCCAGAAATCATCCTGGGGGCTTTTAAACAAAAGATTAAGTCTACTTTTTTTACTGGGGAACAAGCTGAAGGCTTTGAGAGGCACACTCCTGCTGAAGTAGGCCTGTAAACTAGGCAGTCCATACTGGATCAACCAGTTCTCACATTTAAACAGAAGACAAAGCAGCTCCACAGAAAGTACTATTTCTTATCTTCATCTTGATATTTTTTATTTGCATTTTTATTCTCTTTCTTTTTGGCATTTATTTTTAGCAATTCACCATCTTTTTTCTCCTCAACTTAGTCTTTGAAACCAGTACTATGATGCCAAAACTTGATGAAGACCCAACAAAATGGAAAATTACAGAATGCTTTCTCTGATGTACATAGATATGAAAATCCTCAATAAAATAATTGCAAACTAAATTTGAAAATACATCTCCACTTCATGTTAAACGGAGAAACCAGGAGGGCCCCCGGGCTGCCAGTTGCTCACGCCCAGATGGCTTGGGAAGACGCAGACAAGGTGAGCTTAGTAGTACCGTGGTACTCCCACAGACAACCCTGGGCTAGAGCAACATAGCCCGCTGGACAGACCAACCTCCACCCAGGGAAAAAAGAGAAACTGAGTAATAAGCAATAACAATAAAGACGAGGGAAAGAGGGTGAGGTGCACTGAGCGCTGAAGATTGGGGGAAGGGAGTTCTTCCTGGAACTGTAAATAACAATCCGGGTGGGCCGAAGAGGCTCTGGCAGGAGCGGGGGCACGTGCCTAGCAACCAGGAGTGGGAAAGCTTGTGAGAGTGGTGGAGGGAGGAAAACTGCACAGGATAGGGGGGAAGACCCACTTCCCACATGAGCTGTAAACAAACATGGTGGCTGGCAGGAGCAGCAGCACCACCCAGTAATCAGGAGCAGGAAAGCTTGTGAGAGTGGCAGTGGGAGGAAAACTTCACAGGAGAGGGGTGATGACCCACCTCACACATGAACTGTAAATAAATACGCAGGCCTAGAACACGGGTGCACTGTCACCTTTCCCAGTGTGCTTGGAAAGGAGAAAACTTGTAGCAGAGGCTCACACACAGGAGAAATCTGAGCAAACAAAGCCTGCAGGGCCAGGTGAGTGGTAAGCTCACTCCTGAGATCTGCATAAAAAAATGCCTCAAGCAACAGCAGGCTGAGAGCAGCGGGCAGGCAAGCCACAGCTGCAGATACCATTCTCAGAACTGTCTTCAGACTCTTTTTTTTTCTCTCTCTGCCTACCCTTGATGAGGAAACAACCAAACTATACCTGCATGCTGAAAAACTTACTGAAACTATATTGCATTTGAACTTGGGATACTTTGTGGGGTTTTTTTCTTGTGTGCACTTTTGTTCTACTTTATGTGTCCCCTTTGATGAGAGAACTACAGAACAACATCTGAGGCACCATCTCCAGGATTGGAGACTGAGACAGACACCAAAATTATTAAGACTGAAACTTCATTGCATTTGAACTTGGAGGTGTGTTTTTTTTTAATTTCTATTTTTCATTTTGTTTTTTTTTAATTTATATATATATATTTCCTTCATTTACTTATTTTTATTTTTATTCTTATTTTTATTTTTATTTTTTAATTTCAATCCTCTCTCTGTTTCTCTAATGCCTGTTTAGCTTACTGTCGATTAGTACACTAACACTCCATTTATACGTTTGATACTTTTTTGTTTGATTCCTTGTTTCGTTTTTTCCTACTTGTCTGTTTATTGTTTTTCCCTTTTCTTTAACTTCTTCCTTTCCATCTCCTCTCGCCCTTCCATTCTAAATATCACCATTGATATAGAAAGTGGAGAGATCTCCCATGCTCATGGATTGGTAGAATCAACATAGTAAAAAATGCAGGGGTGGTTCAACATATGAAAATCAATAAACGTAACAAACCACATTAACAGAAGCAAAGACAAAAAGCACTTGATCATCTCAATAGATGGAGAAAAAGCCTTTGATAAGACCCAACACCATTTCATGATTAGGAATAGAAGAAAAGTATCTCAACATTCTAAAAGCTATATGTGACAAACCTACAGCCAGCATTATACTTAACAGAGAAAAAGTGAAACCATTCCCTCTAAAATCACGAACCAGACAAGGATGCCCACTATCTCCACTCTTATTCAACATAGTACTGGAATTCCTAGCCAGAGCAATTAGGCAAGAAGAGGGAATAAAAGGAATACAAATAGGTAAAGAAACTGTCAAAATATCCCTACTTGCAGATGACATGATCCTATGCCTTAAAGACCCAAAAAACTCTACTCAGAAGCTTCTAGACATCATCAACAGCTATAGCAAGATAGCAGGATATAAAATCAACATAGAAAAATCATTAGCATTTCTATACACTAACAATGAGCAAACTGAAAAAGAATGTATGAAAACAATTCCACTTAACAATAGCCTCAAAAAAAATCAAATACCTAGGTGTAAACCTAACAAAAGCTGTGAATGACCTCTACGAGGAAAACTATAAACTTCCTGAAGAAAGAGATTGGGGAAGACTATAGAAAGTGGAGAGATCTCCCATGCTCATGGATTGGTAGAATCAACATAGTAAAAAAGTCTATACTCCCAAAAGTAATCTACATTTTAATGCAATTTCCATAAAAATTCCAATGACATTCATTAAAGAGATTGAAAAATCTACCGTGAAATTTATATGGAAACACAAGAGGCCACGAATAGCCAAGGCAATACTCAGTCAAAAGAACAATGCTGGAGGTATCCCATATACCTGACTTCAAACTATATTACAAAGCAATAACAATAAAAACAGCATGGTACTGGCACAAAAACAGACATGAAGACCAGTGGAACAGAATAGAGGACCCAGGTATGAAGCCACACAACTATAACCAACTTGTCTTTGACAAGGACAGCCTCTTCAACAAAAACTGCTGGGAAAACTGGTTAGCAGTCTGCAAAAAACTGAAACTACATCCATGTTTATCACCCTATACCAGTATTAACTCAAAATAGATCAAGGATCTTAATATCAGACCACAAACTCTAAAGTTGGTACAGGAAAGAGTGGAAATACTCTGGAATTAATAGGTATAGGTAAGAACTTTCTCACGGAAACCCTAGCAGCACAGCAATTAAAAGATAGCATAGACAAATGGGACCTCATAAAACTAAAAAGCTTCTGTTCATCAAAAGAAATGGTCTCTGAACTGAAGAGACCACCCACAGAGTGGGAGAAAATATTTGCCAGCTACACATCAGACAAAGGACTGATAACCAGATTATATAGGGAACTTAAAAAACTAAATTCTCCCAAAACTTATGAACCAATAAAGAAATGAGCAAGTGAACTAAACAACTTTCTCAAAAGAAGAAATTCAAATGGCCAAAAAAACACATGAAAAAATGCTCACCATCCCTAGCAATAAAGGAAATGCAAATTAAAACCACACTAAGATTCCACCTCACCCCTGTTAGAATAGCCATCATCAGCAACGCCACCAACAACAGGTGTTGGCGAGGATGCGGGGAAAAAGGAACCTCTTACACTGTTGGTGGGAATGTAAACTAGTACAACCACTCTGGAAAAACATTTGGAGGCTACTTAAAAAGCTAAACATTGATCTACCATTTGATCCAGCAATACCACTCTTGGGGATATACCCAAAAGATTGTGACACAGGTGACTCCAGAGGCACCTGCACACCCATGTTTATTGTGGCACTATTCACAATAGCCAAGTTATGGAAACAGCCAAGATGCCCCACCACTGACGAATGGATTAAGAAAATGTGGTATCTATACACAATGGAATTTTATGCAGCCATGAAGAAGAACAAAATGTTATCATTCGCTGGTAAATGCATGGAATTGGAGAACATCATTCTGAGTGAGGTTAGCCTGGCCCAAAAGACCAAAAATCGTATGTTCTCCCTCATATGTGGACATTAGATCAAGGGCAAACACAACAAGGGGATTAGACTTTGAACACATGATAAAAGGGAGAGCACACAAGGGAGGGGTGAGGATAGGTAAGACACCTAAAAAATTAGCTAGCATTTGTTGTCCTTAACGCAGAGAAACTAAAGCAGATACCTTAAAAGCAACAGAGGCCAATAGAAGGGGACCAGGAACTAGAGAAAAGGTTAGATCAAAAAGAATTAACCTAGAAGGTAACACACATGCATAGGAAATTAATGTGAATCAACTCCCTGTATAGCTATCCTTATCTCAACTAGCAAAAACACTTGTTCCTTCCTATTATTGCTTATACTCTCTCTTCAACGAAATTAGAGATAAGGGCAAAATAGTTTCTGCTGGGTATTGAGGAGATGTGGGGGAGTGGGAGGGGGCGGTGTGGGTGGTAAGGGAGTGGGTGGGGGCAGAGGGGAGAAATGACCCAGGCCTTGTATGCACATATGAATAATATAACAATAAAAAAATAAAAATTAAAAAACAAGATTTCATCCCATGATCAAGTTGGTTTCATTCCAAAGACACTTAATACATAAAAATCATTAAATGTAATACAGCATATAAACATAAACAAGACAAAAACCACATGTTCATTTCAACAGATGCAGAAAAAAACCCTTTGACAAAATTCAACACCTTCTAATGATTAAAAAAATCTCTGAATATGTCAGAACCAGAAGGCGCATAACTCAGCATAACAAAGGTTATATATCACAAACCTATAGCCAAACATCATAATAAAATGGGGAAGTTGAAAATCATTTCCTCAAAAGTGAGGAAAAAAGGATGTCCCTTGTCTCCACTCCTATTCAGCATAGTACTGGAATTGGTAGCCAAGCAATTAGACAAGAGAAACACAAGGAGTTCAAAGTGAAAAGGAAGAAGTCAAATGATCCATATTTCCTATGATATGTTCCTATACTCCTAGATCCGATTAACAATTTCAGCAATGCAGAATGGCGCAAAATCAAAACACAATATTCGGCAGCTTTTGTATACCAACAATAAACAGGCTGAGAAAGAAATCAGAAAACAATTCCATTCACAATTTTCTCAAAACATACATAGGTATAAACTTAACCAAAGAAGAAAGACCTCTACAATAAAAACTATAAAACACCAAAGAAAGAAATTGAAGAAGACACCAAAAGATAGAAGGTAGACTTCCTGTGTGCATGGATTGGCAGAATTAATATCATGAAAACAGCTATACCTTTTGGACGCAAACTACAGGTTCAAGGCAACCTCCACCCATACCCCAAAGTCATTCTTCAGAGAAATAGAAAAATAAATCCAAATATTCATGTGGAAACTTAAAAAATACCAAGTAAACAAAACAATCCTTAGCAAAAGAGCAGTGCTGGAAGTATCACAATACCAGACTTCAAATTATACTGTAGAGCATTGGTAACAAAAACAGCTTGATACCAGCTCAAATACAGACATGAAGACTAATGGAATAAACAGATGGCCCAGAAACAAAATCACACAGCCTCAGCCCTCTGATGTTTGACAGAGGACCCAGAAACTTACATTGAAGAAAACACAGCTTGTGACAAATGGTGCTGGAAACACTGGATATCCACAAGTAGAAGACTACATGAAACTACATGCCTCTGACCCTCTACAAAAATCAATTCCAAATGGATCAAAGAGCTTAATGTATGATCTGAAAGTCTGAAACAGGAAAAGATAGGGAAAACAGTTGAAGATACAGAAATAAAAATTAGTTTCTGAATGGTCTCCAATTGCTATGAAAATAAAAGCAAGAATTGACAGATGGGATTGCATCAAATTAAAAACCTTGTGCACATGAGAGGAAACAGTCACCAGAATAAAGAAACAATGCACAGAACTGGAGAAAATATTTGCAAGCTATTCATAGGCAGAATTTACACATTATAAATGGATAAAAAGTTAAACAGGAAAAGAACAAATAATATAATAAATGGGCAAGTGAATTGAACAGACAGTTCTCCAAAGTAGTACAAATTTCTAAGAAATGCATAAAGAAATATTCACTATCCTTAGCCCTAAAAAGAAATGAAATTTAAAACAGCTCAAAATTCCTTCTTGATGCAGGCAGGATAGAAATCATCAAGAAAACAACCACTAAGTCTGGTGAGGTTTCAGGGAAAAACAAACCCTCATCCACTATTGGTGGGAACAGCCATGGTGGAAATCACTGCCTGTCAAGACACTCTTTCTGGATCTTTTGCATATATTTATGCCCCCAACTATGTAAGCCTTCTGAAATTACCCAGCTGACTTTACCCAGCTGATGTCTTCCTAACTGGAATAGTTAGTGGTTCTGGTTTTTTGCATGTTTGGGTTTATTTTCTCCAAGTTACATAATGACTGTCATTTTTACATAAAGATAATTATACATACCAACAACTCGGCAATCCAAGCATTTCCATTCTTGGTAGGCAGGTGCTTTACCACTTGGGCCACACCCAAAAGTCTTTACGTACTATTACAGTGTCATTCTCATTTTTTGTTGGTGCTACTGGAGTTTGAACTCTGGGTCTCATGTTTGCTAGGCAGGTCCTCAGCCACTTGAGTCACTCCACCATGCCGTAGCATTTCCATTCTTATAATTAAAAGTGAGATATTGGTCACATGCAGAGCAAATCCTCAAACCAGTAAAGACTACTTTATTCTTTTAAGTCCCTTATTCTTAAAAGACAAAATTAAAGAGCATTCTTATATAAAAGTAAATACACACACATAATATGAATGTATATATATATATATATAAATACATATACATACACACACATGTTTAAATACTATGTTATTATTTTCACTAGTAACATAAATGTATTTAAAAATATTTAATGAAGTGAGTTTGTGGTCCTTATGTAATGCTGTTAATCATAATTATGTTAACACGCTGTAAATAATAGAAATAACAGTCTTCTCAATTGCCAAAATTTCTTTATCCTAAGTAAGGTTGTTCTCAGTCTTTTTTCATTCACAGATTTGATCCTTCCCAAATTATTGACAATTAAGATCTTGGAATATAACTGTAACAAAAGGACACCCTTCACAAAACCAACCTGATCAGGATTTTAAGAAGCAAGGACATCACCAACAGGTGGGAGAAAATGGAACTTTACAAAAGACTCCTGGTAAGTGGCCTAAGAGGCACTCCTTGTACATCTCTTAGTTGCTTAAATTTGCCATAGTTTTTCTTGATACTGACTTCTACTGAATTCTGTCACTCTTCTCTCAATATGAGACTAACCAGGACAAATCTAGTCCCACAATTTAAATCAAACCCCAGGAGTGGTGGTTGGCAGTGATGTCTTCAGAGAAAATTGTACAGAAAGAACCAAGTCTTCAAAATTGAAGCAAAGCCCTTGTATGTCAACCCTCCAAAATAACTGAAGTCAAAAACTCATGACGAGAGGTTATAGACTTTCTACTGACATCTAAACACACAAGTGTCTAAAATTGAGAAACAAACTATTTCCATTGAATTCTAGCATATTTTAGCAGTTCATGTTTATAGAGTTACTTTCAGATCAAAGGGATAAGCATGTGTACTCTAGATTTTTACATTTAAAAATCATAGCAACATTAAGTCCAGACTTAATTCTTAATGATCTGCTAATGATGTCGTGATACGGGATTGCTGATGTATGATTGAAGACACTGGACCAGAAGTTAAGAATAAAGCAAGCCCAGGGTTTATTACAAAAGCTCTGAGTGTGGGAGGAGCTTAGGAAAACTAAGACATAGTATAGCTGGAACCTAGGAGTGATACAGGGCTCTGCCTGGCTTAGATCCAACTGTTTTATTTTAAAACATTTGTGATTGACTGGCATCTAGTCAAACTTTTTGCTGAACCTGGCTATCTGGACAGCCCCATCTTTATCAAACAGAACATTCCTGGACAGTCTGATCAGCTTGCACTGGCCTGAGGGCCCATCAGCCACATCTTGTGGTTGTATTCTGTTATCTTGGTAAAAGGGCTATTCCTTTTCTGAGAAGCCTATTGCTTAATTTCTCTGAGAAGCCTGTTATTTCTCATGTCCCTTCAAATGTCTGCTTCTAAAATGTCTCCTTCATTCAAAATGGAGTCAATCCTATCATTGCTCCCCTTACAATGGTTCAGTAAAATCTCTTGGTGGAAGAAGCTGCTACTATTAGTGTAATGTACATATTAGTGTAAGGCACATATTCTGTGCCTCCCTGTATTGCTTTAGCCATATGGCATCTTCACTAATCCCTCAGGCATTTCTTCCCCAGTGAATCTGATAGCAAGATCATGCATCAGATTCATGATCCATGATCTTGCTATCAGATTCTGATGGCCTGATCTTGTCCTCTGTGGAACAGTCACAGAAGATTTTTGTTCTTGGTGATGCAAGACTTGACAGAGGATAGACTTTCCACCTTCAACATGTTTTGTTTTAAGAGGTCAAAATCTTAGAGGGAGAAAATGAGGCACAGTAACATATGGACAAAAGGAAGAAGAAAATAAGCCTATGGAAACTTCAAACTCACTTAACTCTTTGCCCTGTACTGAACATTTCTGTTGGAAAGGATAAGGAGGGGTAAATTAAAAATTATAAAGGCAGATGTTAAAAAAACTCTTTCTACATTATGTTTTATCTATTAGTACACTTATAGCTCTGATTTCACTGAGAAATACCACAGATAACTGCAGAGAGCCCTATTGTGACTCCAGGACTCAAAAAAATAAAAATAAAAATGTCAGCTTTAACTGACTCGTAAATAATTAAGAGTGCTGCTGTAGGTTTGTAGCATAACTCAAGCGGTAGGGACTTGCCTAGCAAGTACAAGGCCCTGAGTTCCTAACCCAGTTACACCCCCCCTCAAAAAAAGAGTGTTGCCTAAAGAGATAGTAAATAATTATGTCTCCCCTAGTTAGGTGTTTAAAATCACACAACACAAAGACAGAAATCATCAGGTAAGAGTACAACAAGATGGTGACAGGTTGACTGAGCTTTTTTAGAGATTAGCAGATAGAATTGGCACAGCAGAGTTGATGTGATCTATGGGGGCTCATAAATGATACCAAATGGCCAGGGCTCACTGAGTAAATTATTAAATATACAAGAAGGCCATAACCAAGAAAATCTGTAAAACATCAAGCTTACAAGAAGTACCCCAACTCCTGTTAAGGAATGTGTATACCGTCATAAGAGAAAAAGCATAGTGTCTGTCTTTAATATCCACACCCTACCTTGGGGAACATACTCATTTCCTAATAAAGCTTTCTGGACTTAAGTGGAGAAGCGAAGATGAGGCCAGCCTGGCCAAACTGTCTATGAGACCCCATCTCAACCAATGGCTGGGCTATGTGATTAATACCTGTCATCCTGACTACACAATAGGAGGATCTCAGTCGAGGCACAAAGTAAGACCCTATCTCAAAAATAGCTAATGCCAAAAGGGGTGGTGCGTGTTTCAAGTGATAGAGTGCAAACTTAACAAGTGTGAGGTCCTGAATTCAAACACCAGTACTGAAAAAAAACCGAACAATCTTGTTCTGAGATTCTTTTCTGTGACAAAATCATGATCTGGTGATCAAGTTAAGGTCTTCTCAATTTGAGGACCTTCTGGGCCTACCATGGTTCCAGTGACATGACTCTCACCCATGCCCTAGTATCGTCTTCCATGGAGAGTTCCCCCATGTCCCCATACATGGTATAGCTTATAGAACTTTGACTTTGATGTCTTACAAGAAATATAATGCATTTATCTCATGTTTAGTTTGTCTAATTCTGTTTTTTTCTTATTCTTTTTTGCACTTTTTTTAATGTTTATTTTATTCAGTATTTGCCTCTTGATAATATGATTATACTAGAAGAGGAGATCTTAGGAATGCTGACACATATTTGTTCTAGGAAAAAGGGAGATGATAGGGCTAATTAAATAGTTAAACAACACTGTGGTCTCCATGTCTTCCCCCATTCTCCTACCCTGCTTTTGGGAGTACCACAAAGCATTTTATCACCTTATTCTCAATTCATTTGGTCTCAGAGTAGTCTCACTAACTTTACCAGTTCATTGTTTGACTGATTCAGTTATTCCAGAATCTGAAATACAAGATCCTCTATTTCATCCATCAAGTACTACCAAAGCCATGCAGAAACCTCTTGAGCTTATTCTGACTCTCATCGGTTATCACACTGCAAAATACTGCACACCTGGACTGAAATAACCCAATCTAGGACTTAATTACACATGATATTTATAATGTCACTGTGAAATTTAACAGATAGAAGCAACTATAAATATCTTAGGAAAAATATGCAAAATTTTAAAAATATTTTTGATAATTTGTGTCCTGGAGGTGAAACTCAGGCCTTCAAATGCTCCATCATTAAGCTACAACCTCAAGCTTATTTTTTATTAGACCATTTTGAGATGCAGCCTCTATGTACCCCAGGCTGGCTTCAAGTGTGCTATACTTCTGTGTCACCCTTCCAAATATTTTCGTTGCAGGCATGTATGACCACTCAGCTTGCACAAAATTCTTAATGTGATTATTTTTGCAAAGGAATCAGTCAGTTATACTGGAAAGAAGACTTGAGCTTGAGTGCACCCTCCCTTACCTTGTAGATATTTGATACAAGTTGCATAACCTTGTCTCAGTATTCATCTGTTTAAAAGAGAGAACACTCTTTCATGATTTGTCGGGACAACTTAACTAGTTTATTATCTGGACAACTACAATGTTATCCGTAAATAGTAAAGCCTTATTCAGTCTGTCTAATGAACTGAAAATCTGTTAAAAGTCTGGTGTGCTATCAGAATGACAGGTATTATATTTTACAAGTCAGACCTCAACATAGATAGCTCTTCCTCCAAACTACCTTCTCTGACCCCTAATGCAGTACCCCAGATTTCATGGGCTACACAGTACTGTATCTCCTGCTTAATTATCTCTCCAACTAAACTAAATTCTGTAAAGTAAGAATCTTGCTTGGGTTTAGTTTTTCACGGCCTACTACATTGCCTTAATCAGTAGATAGCATTTGAATAAATCTAATGTTCAAAAAATAATTAAAAATATAAAACAATGACATTACAAAATTACATAGCAAATGCTTTCATATATTTTACATGACAAATAGATAATATACGACATGTGTATTAATACGGGTAATCATCTGGCAAGACTGTGTTTATGTTTTTAATGTGCCTTTTCTTTAAGTCAGGGTCATTCTATGCAGCCCAGTCTGGGCTTGATCTCATGATCCTCCTTTCTCAGCCTTGAAAATACAGAGGTTCAGATGACTGCCACCACCGTGCCCAGTTGATGTACATCCTATTTTTGAGATGGATCCAGAGTTTGGCCCAATTATTTTTTAACCTGGGTCACCTGATTCATCCTCCCAGAACTATGTTTTATGTGTGGCAGCAGCATCCAGGCTTCTTTCCTCCATCTAGTATGTCTCTTCCTCCTTGCTACCTACACACTGAGTAGTACTAAGGTTCATGGTTGCCAGGCAGATTCTAAATGTTCACCCTCTTTTGCAGAAGGAAGAGGTCCCATAACTAGATCTTGGGCAATGGAATGTGAGTGCATTACTGTGTATAACTTTGAATCATGTCCTTTAAAAGAAAAGCTAATTATTTTCTACTTTATCTTTGTTTCTTATGATTGATAGACCATAGTGACATTATAAGCAGCAATGTAAAACTACCAAGCCATAAAATCCATTGCAGTGTCCAACTTGATCTCTCTGTCAAATCACTTTCGGAGACAGTCAAACAGCCCAACAGATGTGTCATTGTGGGGAGAAATTAGGCCTTCCATCAAAATCCAGCACTACCTTGTCAGACATGTAAGTTAGCCAATTACAGTAGTGAGTGGCCAAACCCTATCAACCTTTCAAGTAACTGCAGTCATAGTTGACATCTTGGCTACAAACCCATGAGAGATATGGATTCAGAACTGCCTAGCTAAGATGCCCTTAAATTCTTGAACGGTAATGTCTTTTTTTATACCAACATACATTATATGTAACATATAAACATAATGTTTTTTGCTTTAAGTATTCACAGTTTAAGTTCAACATTATATATCAATAAATAGCACAGACTATAAATTCCTTGAAAGTAGGGTTCATGTCTTTTACTTATTTTATCTCAAGCTATTGTATCAACTTTCATTCCATGCCCACCTTGGAGATTAGAGTATATTAACCCATCTGCTAGAAGATAAGTGAAATGACAAGGCCTTTGAAATTAGCATAAAGCAATTGAGAAAGAAATTAATCAGCCTGATTATTCTGATCATTTTTGTACTCTAAGGTTAAATTCTAGTGGGTAGAAAGGAGAAGAGGGAGAACTTAGCTGTGCATTGTTGTCATACTGGAATCTCACCAAATTTGGTTCTCAACACATTTTCTTAAGACTGAATATAGTAGAAAGCTCTGGTAAATGTGAAATTTCCAGAATCCTGTGGAATATCACCTGGACAAAGAAAGTGAGACAACTCCTGGAGGGGAAGGAATGGGATGCCTCTTTTCATAGGAAAATTCACAGATAGTTCCTTTACCAGGGACCAAGAGAACACTGCATAGGCAGACTAAACAGCCATTCCATGGTGACTAAGAATGGGAAGGAAAAGACTTTGGTGAAGAACAGCAGCTTTGAGAGGCAATGGAACAGAGATCAGAAACAGACTTGTGTTAGAAAACTAATTATATATTAATATAGAGAATGTTTCCAAGAAAAGCATCACTTTACTAACAAGTAACTTTAGATTATTGCTGTTAGTTACAAGCATCACCCAAGACATACTCTCAGCACAGAGAAAATCTGGATCTCTGATCTCCAAGTCTTGTTAGTAAGTGACCAAAGGTAAGAACAGATTATTAGATCAATGAGCCACTGTGTTGGCAGTTACACTCCATGATTACCGTGTGGATTATCTTTCTCCCAAAAGTCCATTATACATAGAGGATTCACCACCTTTATTGTACATACAAATTAATGAGGCTTGTTGTGAAAAATAGCCTCTTGTGTGCTGCTTCTATATACTCTGATTCAGGAAATCTGGATCAAAGCCCAAGAATCTGTATTTTAAATAAGTATCCAAAGAAATTCTGATGTAGGTGAGAGTTAGAATGTGCTTTGAGAATCACTTTTACGACAAAAGGTCTAAGTATAGGGCTGTCACCAAGACAAATTTCATGGGTACAACTTACTTACTTTGTCTCCTTTAGTAATAGATGGAACACTGTGGTTTGTATCCTGTTTGCCTGAGAACTAAACACTTACATTCACTCACTTTTCCCTGTAGCAAGGAAAAGAAGGTGGCTAGAAGCCCTTGTTATAAGTCTACAATCTAAAAATCTATAATCTAAATTTGTTATAATCTAAGCCCTTGTTAGAATCTGTGTTATATGTTAGATGGAACTTTTTGCCAGCTTGAAACATGTATATGCAAAGGACATATTAGTCCTGGTGAATCTACAGTCTTCATTGGAGAGAAAATGTCAGGGGTGTGATAAAGCGATGAAAGTTCTTGGACTGAGCTGGAACTGGAAAACAAGTTTTGAAATAAAATAAGAAATCATATTAGCAGGAGAGAGGAGTAGGGTTACACACTCAACCTCAGAGCATTGAACTTTGCTGGGTGCCACCTGTTTTGAGGAAAACAACAAACAAAAAGACCCCCCCCAAAAAATCTGTATTGTCAAACTGACCCTTGACTAACATCTGATTGTTTATCTGAAAATGGTGTTCTGAAAAGTAGCTTTGTCATAGAAGCAAGAGAAGAAAGGCCAAGTCTTGACAGAAAAAGGGCAAAATCTACTAAGTACCTCATCAAGCCCAAAGGAGGCTTTAGGGATGTAGTCTAAGCTCTATTAATCTTGGTTCTAAAACAACAGTCAATGCTTTAGGGCACTTAAAAAAAAATAACAAACCTGACCTTTTGAGGCTCTGATAAGTCCCTAGAGTTCCTAGAACCAGTGATGGTTCATTGAAGAAGTTTGCCCTCCTCAATGCCTGGAAACAGTTTAACTAGGACTTTAAACACTAAAATTGCTCTGTGTATTTAAAAAAAAACACTATATAACTGGGGGTGTGTAACTCAGGTGGTAGAGCACTTAACTAGCAAGAGCAAGGCCATGAGTTAAATGGTGAAATGTCTTCATATTCTAGGCTACTTTCTTCTTATACTGCTTTCATCTCATCTGCTTGACCTCAGAGAATATTTTGAGGTAGGCAGAAAAATTTTACAGAATGGTCAAAAGCACTAGAAATTTGTTTCACAATCTTATTATTTTTAAAATACTATTTTTTTCACTTGAACAAGTAAAATGCCCCAAATGTTATGGTTGAATAGAATGTTGAAAGTCATCTAGTTCTATTACTTCTCTTCATGTAAGAGGACTGAGACACAGAAAGTTAACTTTATCTGATGTCATGAGGCTGGTGTCAGACCCAAGATAAGTCTGATTTGACACTAATTCAATGTTACCTCTTAACAGTTCTCACAATCACTTTCCTCAAGCAGTTTTTGTCTGCCCATTTATAGTTAACATCTTTGATTGGTACCTGTTCCTGTGAGAGGAGAGGAGAGCAAAGTACAGAATACAGAAGGGAAAAGGAGAGGAGAGTACAGGATACAAAAGGGAAGAGGACAGAAGAGAGAGGAGAGTAGGAGAGAATAAAGATCTGTTTTATTACAAAAGCAAACGTTCAAAACCCCCAACATACCCTAGGGAAAATTCTCTGTGCTTCAAGTACTAATTACCAGTTTCCCTTTTTCCATTTCAGCTGATCATTTGAAAATGTTTGCTTAAATCAGGAGCTCTATAAAAACCTGGTACAACACACATTGCAGGGGTGTAGTTATGGTGCGACATTCTTGAATTTAGTTCACTGGAGGCTGCAGTTCTTTGGTGGGTTAGTCTGGGAGAATTCAGGGAGTCATTCCTACAAGTCTCACCCATAATCAACTCCTCCAGCTATTCAATGGATTTCTGTACTATATTTATTTTCAGCTTAAAATAACAGGTTTCATTTCTGTTCCTTTCCAAACACAATTACAGGCATTTAGAAGATTACTACAACACAACTTAATTGCTATGAAACTAGTGTGAATAGAAAAGTAAGAGTGTAGATAGAGAGCTTGACATAGCTGAAGACATGACATATGAAATGATATCTCAATGGAGCTTCTCAATCTTAACATCAAGACTTTCCATTTGCACTTGTACTATAAAGATCTACTATAGAATATATTGACAGGAATAAAACATTCAAAACCCAGTTAGAGGAAATGGGATGAAAACAGGAAACTTGAAATACTAAATTTTAACCTTTTTAAACATTTTGAGACATCTTCTTGCTACAAAGCTCATTTGGCCTTGAAGTTGAGATCCTCCTGCCTCACCTTAGAATTACAGGCATACATGACCAAGCTTGGATCCTCAGTGACAAGGTTTGCAATAAAAATTAAAAGACATGGTTTGGCTTATAAGCAGTAGTTTTTCATTCAGCCTGAATGTGCCTATTTTATGTTCCTGCAAGTGACATAAACGATTAAAATCCTCATCAGGTTTCCTCAAAGACTGTTCACTATTCTAAGTTTATATAGAATCGGTTTTAAATAAAGTAAGCACAAGTGAAAGTCTGTTAAGAATGGAGTTACTGTCTGGCTGAGCATGCTGTTTTTCCTAGTCATAAACAACCTTAGATTTTATATTTGTCTCATCAGTGACTAAGATTGTAAGCAGAGTTGGACCATGCAATAGAACCGTCATGTGAAAGGCAAATGTACATTTCACATACAGGTTTGCAATGATCATATTACAGCATGGTTGGAAGAGAAAGTCAGCAGAGCTTTTTGGTGTGAGGTTAAAGGTCAATTTGTCCTCTGGTCTTCAAAGAGTCCAGAATTCTAAAGTATGATGTGAATATGTCTGTATCTTAAGAGTATCAGAAAGGAGATCAAAAGTAAAAAACACTGCTGCTATGGTATTTTTTGCATGGAATTTGGTAGAAATTTTCACTATCTTACCTAGTGAAATGGTTACATGAAGTATCTACTTTATTAAGGCCTTATTTCCCGATGGTAGTCCAGCTTTGATCTTTCAAAATACAGGACTCAGATGTGGTGGAGAGGCAGCACGGTTGAAATTTTAAGGCCAGTTTGAGTAACATAAGGATAACATATCTCGAAAACAAAACAAAAACAAAAATACAATACATATAGCTAGCTAGATAGATAGATAGGTACGTAGATAGATAGATAGATAGATAATTAGATTAATAGACAAGCAGATTGGTAGATCAAAAGACTGATAGATGCAGAGTGGTAGAGGTCTGCCCTATCTGCTTAAGGTCTTGGGTTTGGGTTTCCTATACTTAAATTTTTAAAAAATATGCATATTTACATGTGTAAAGATACAAGAAAATGTGTAAAAATATATAATCAATAAATAAAAAATATAGTTACTTATATTTATAATTATACTCAATTTATAAGTATATTCATTAGAATTATGTTAATGTATATTATAAGTAAAAGAATATAAAATATGTCATATATAAATATATATATATATATATATTTATATATATGTATATCCACAAAATGCCTTGATTTTTACAACCTGACATTTTAAGAAATGATTAAAGTAAAATGTTATCTCTTCAGTTCTTGCTTAATCCCAAGCTTTGGGCAAAGGACTTTAAAAGACACCAAGAATATCAGTATACTATATTCTTTGCCATGGATACTTACTCAAGGATCTACCTTTCTATCTTACCAGTGAAAAGGACTAAAGTGCTCTACTTAAAGTTAAATCTAAATTTTCTCCCCATTTAACCTAAGCCTTGAATAAAAGCAAAAATTCAGGACTCAGAGCTTGGCTCTTCAGAATAACCCATTAAAATACTGCTTAACTTTTATCATCACACTTGAATTCAACTAAAACCGAGGCAAAATATTCACTATTCACAATTCAAAGGAAATGTGTACTCTAAAAATGAAGGTCCCAAAGACAAGAACGTCTCAAAGACAAGCTGTTTTTCCCAATTTCTAACAGAAGAGGTAAAGATAAACAGGCATGTCCTCATACCAGTTTCTTGGAATCTTCCAACATTTCCATCAAACAAAATCAAGATCAGTGAAAAGGCTTTAAAGGCTTGTAAATCAGATCAAGTGGTAGTTTTAATCATTATTTAAAAAAATAAAACAACAGGACTCTGTATTTTGCGAGTTACCAAAACACACACTAAGAAGGCTGCCTTCTACAGTGAATGTTACTTATGCTTCAAAAACCCAATGTTTCTGATTATGTTCTAAGAAACAAAGAGATGGCCTTCCAAACTAGTGTTTCTCATGGGCAGTAGGTATTTAGCTTGCCCCTTCCCTTTAGGTAATTATAAAACAAAATTTACTCTTTTTTCTTTATTTCTTTTGTTGAAATGTATTCCAACTCACTCTACAAGGAGTTTCTGGCTGCAAGTTTAGTAGGGACAGTTTGAGCTGTCATCTCCAAAAGAGATAAAAATGTTCAGACTTTTGTATTTTCCAGTCTATGACTACCTTAAAATGCAGTTGTTGTAAGGTGTTGGTTTATATATGAACAGAAATCATCACAACGGTGGCTTTGTTCTCTCAATATTCTGCCACCGTCTCCAGAAGAAATAGTCAACTCATTTAACATCACACAGCTATGAGCAGAAATAACGTTGAACTGGTGCTGATTGCTTTTAGTGTGGACCTAAATAAACCACATAGCTCTGCCACATTAGGAGAGAATCCTGCTTGTGTGAAACTCTTGGAAGGAGGCAGCCCACTGAACTCCATGCCCCAATCTTATCTGTCACCTGCAAACAATACTACAGAGAATATTTCTGGAAACATTTGTAGGTATGCTTCATCCAAATTCCTATTTATACCAGATCCCAAACTCTACCCTATGCCTTACGGTTTTAAAACCAAACCAAATTTATCCTGAAAACAACCTAAAACTTGTCTGGGTGATAGAACACTAGCTTTGCAGGCATCAGGTTTTAGGTTCAGTTCCTAACACAGTAACACACTCCTACCAAAACTCATCTGGAGAGACCATAAAGTCTCCTCCTGGTGAGAGTCCATGAGATGCTAGAATAGCCAGATCTAGGGTGTTTCGGGAATCTAAATGGACACACACATATCCTATGGTGGTCATCCTCACAGATTTAATGTTGGAAACAGAATCAAAATTCTCACACATCTCAAAAGCCTATGTCTTCTCCACAGATTTCTTTGTTCCTTCCTCCTTTGCAGGCTTCAACCCTATGTAATAATTAACACCTATTTTAACAACTACTACATTTTCTATATGGAATGTGTAGACATAAATAAAACAAACCTTCTCTATGTTGGAAATGTTCACACAGCAAGATGTCCTAAAGATTTTAAATATGAATGGAGGGCAGGTGTACATGCCTATAATTCCAGCAGTGAGATACATAGTGAGTTCTACACCATTCTCAGCAAAATCCCCAAGCAAAACAATAAAAAGGAAGTGCTATGTAAATGCTATCAACATCTCAGAGATTGCATGAACAGATATGTTGATATTAACAAACCCATTTCTGTAAATTTGTCCAGGCCAGGTTGTCATGGCTCTTGGATGACTGAAGCAGCAGGACCCTGAGTTCACAGCCAGCATGGGCTACTGTGCTGAGGTGTTTGAGGTGCTGCCTCAAAAAGCAAACAAATGAACTAAACAAAGAAAAAATAAAAGAAAGTCAGTGGATGCCAGAGAACACAAATACGTAATTATTTTTTCTAGCCCATGTTTCCTGCTTCCTTTTCTGGGATACTTAAGATAATGTCAAATCTTTGTCTCATTAATTAGAACAAATGCTCAAAGTATCTAACTAAATGTTATATATGAAAGCTCTGACACCAAATGTCTAAAGAACACAAAGGAGGAAAAAAGGCATTTGTCAGTTTGAAAGTCACAGTTTACTGTTGTATATTTAGATAAGGGGGTCAAAATGAAGAATTCTTGTGTAGCAGGAATAAGAATCTTCCAGTGTCTGGCATCTGCAAGAAAATGAGAAAAAAAACATTCTTACTTCCTTTCAGTGACATAGCACCAAATACAAGTGACAGCATCCACACAGCAATCTAAATAAATTCTCTTGGTCAGCTGCAGGAATCCACTATTGTTAAGAGCAGAATAACAAGTAACTTCTGACCTGTGGGTACCACTGTGTTCATGGGAATGCTACTTGAATCAATAACCTTCTACACAGACAATGTACACTTCTTTGTAAGAGTTTCTAAGTGAGGAGATTATCAAACTCCAGCCCCAGCCAATCAAATGCTTCACACAATTCTGGATCAATTACAATGATCTCACTTGGATAACTTTCTCACTCATATACTGTTCTTAGTAACTCAACAGTATTTTTGAGCTGTCACAATGTACAACGGAATAAAAATAGTATGGTATTACTTGTTTCATAGATACTTATTAGGAAAAAATTAAGTTGCTGACAAAATCTCCAAAGGTGATAGGTAATGTAAATACATGAACAGACTATTCTCACATGTACACCTAAAATATACTTTACCCGCATGTGTTCTTTCAGGAAATAGTTTCTCTTTTTTTTGCACCCTTGCAAAAGTCAAGAGAACTCTGAAACAACAGGCATTCAAAAAATGACACTTTGTTTTTATTAAAAGGATAGCAAAGAGGACAGTGTGTTAGTACACATCTGTAATCCTAGCTCTCAGGAGGCTGAAGCAGGAGGACTTTGATTTTGAGGCCAGCCTGAGCTGCACAGTCAGAGCCTATTAACAAAATAAAGTGAGTCTTACCTAAAATAGGACAATTTCCTTTTTTTCTGATTATTTGGGGGGTGACAAAGAAAAATAAGTTTGAATGTGTAAGGATTGAACAGTAGAGAGTTAATTTTGAACAAGAAGTACCTGCTCTTAATTTATAGAGACTCAGTTTCTCCTAGATTTGCATCCTACAAATGCCACTTTTACCAGCTAGCTACCCACACAGTATGATCACAAAGGTCTTGTGTGATATATTAGAGAGAAACTCTAAGAGTAATTCATTTACTCACGTGTGTTTAATGATGGTTTCTAACCTACTCCAGTGCTACTGTTTCTTTCCTGTTTATGACTAAATGCATTTTCTTAAGATTTTAAGTCAGAACCTGCATATAAAATGGACAATAGGTAGATGCAACTACTGAATATCACTGTCCACAGCTCAAGAGTGTCTACTTTTAGCATCTCTTTTCCAGCTCTCAGAAGAAGAAAATTAGTTTTGGTGTAAAATAGGCTAGCCATGGTAGGTCATGTCTATATTCTCAGCTACTCAGGTTGCAGAAATTATGCAGATTGTTTTTTAATGGCAGCCCAGGTAAAAAGTTAGGAAGATCCCATATCAATCAACTCTCCAAGCAGAGTAATCCCCAGCATGCAAAATGTGAATGTAGGAGGAGCGCAGTCTGAGACCAGTCCCAACCTTCATAAATAATGCCTTTGCCAAAAAGGTGTGACCTTGCAGCCCTTAAGTATTGTCTTTCTAATTTTTCTTTTTTCCTCCATTATCTTCTGCTAAATTAAATCTGATCAACAAATATTTATCATGGAAGGGTTGAAAAATGCACAATAGTCAGCATACATGTCATACATTTATACATACATGTACATATATGCATAAAATTTTCCTTATAATTTTTATACCTACAAATGTGCCCTTTCATGAAAAATTATATTGTGGATTTCTAAGGGGAAACATTTTTGCAAGTTGCATTTTAAGGGACTAATGTTCTCTGGTGCATAATTTAGGAAATGTAGAGCACTAATCCCTGTAGGACTCTATATAGGAGTCTTTAAAGTTTCCATGTGCTAGGTGGAATATATGATCTTTTTAACTTATATATATGACCTCTCTTAATTATTATTTTCTGTGAGACAGGGTCATCGCCACATCTCCATCTCCTGGGCTCAAGTGACATTCCTGTCTCACCCTTCCAAGTAGTTGGTGTTATAGGAATGAGCCATGCACCCAGCTAAATCTTTTAATTTTGTCTAAATACTGACTAGTAGATACTGATCATTTGAGAGCTATAAAATTCAATTGAAAAATGAGTTTCTTTCTTTCTTTCTTTCTTTCTTTCTTTTCCTCCCTTTCTTCCCTCCCTCCTTTCCTCCCTTCCTTTTGTTTTTTTCTTTGGTAGTATTGGGATTTGAACTCAGGGCCTCACACTTGCTAGACAAGTGCTCTACCACTTCAGAAACACCCCATCTCTGAAAAACCACTTTCTAGGAATCTTTTATTTTGTTACATGAGACCCAGTAAGGCAACAGATTCTGATTTGTATTGCAGGATGGGTGACTTGAGACTGAGGAACCTGAAAGTGATCACACTGACCTAAGGAAGAGGCATGAGGAGAGATGTGAAGCCCTGAAGAGCATCCCAATCTCAAGAAGTTGTCCAGAAAAAACACTTGAGTGTTTACTGCCTTGTGCATATAATGTGAACTTGATGGTTGGACAATGGATGCAAGAGGTAACCTAACTATGACCTGTTTATTTCCTGCCTATCCTATGCCTAATTAAACAATGCCACAAAGACCATCTGTAGTTGGTAGTTTTCTCATGTATCTTTCTCTTTTATTTTTTGAGGTACTAAGACTTACTATGCCTTGAGCCACTCTACCAGCCCTTCCTTGTGAAGGTATTTTTTGAGATATCTTCTTGAGGTACTATTTGCCCAGGCTGCCTTCAAACTTTGATCACCCTGACCTCTGCCTCCTCAGCAGCTAGGATTACAGGCGAAAACCATCAGCACCCAGCTTTCATGTATCTTTCTCTGGGGCCATTTATATATGGGTGAAATGAAAGCCCTTATGTATGTACTTGGAAATCAGTTTCTGAATCAAAGCCTCTGCTTTTTTGTGAGAATATTATTGCAATTTTTAAATAAATTTTGTATGTAGAGGGGGATGTTTAACAAAAAGTTTATTTAGAGGTCAAAAAGAAAACAGCAGCGTAGCTGGACAACCTTAACCAAGATGGTATTTGAAGTCCCAAACTTACTTACACTATGAGCACAGAAGATAACCTCAAAAAAAGTATCATCTGTGAAAACTAAAATATTTCAGTGTCATTACTCTCAGATTTTTACTATGAATTTTCGATGAAGAAACTGTAGTGCACACAAGAATTATAGAGCAGTGTAACATGCCTGTCTGATTAATCTCATTCCACTTCAAAATATATCATTTGTGTGGAAGCCATACTTAAGAAAAACATGCATACACACAACTTTACTTTGGTACCACAATGTGAAAGAATATTGGCTCCAAATTGGTTAATACTCTAGTAATTTCTACTACCTTCTGAACAGACAAAATTGAAACACTTACCTAAGACTAATGTCCAGTTACTGTGCATTTCCATCTAGGAATTGAAATATTTCAGAATAAATACAGTAGGTCAGTGGAAATTCACTCCATCTACAAGGCTTACTAAATGAAAATGACTTATTTTGTCAGGATACTGAATGAAGCTTGTAGTAAATGAAAATTATGCTACCTTGTGTATGATACTGTAGAAGATTTTTTTTAATCCATGTAGTATGATAGGAATTAGGACTTTTTTACCCATGCATGGCCTCAGATCTGAATCCATCTCTTGTACTGGTACTTATGACTGATTACTTTCTCTCTCTACCCTCTTTATTCTAGTCCCCTGCAATACAATTTCTGATCCCAATTTTCTATTGATATTATTCCATGACAGCTAGAATGACTTCCTCCTAACCAAATTCAATAGACTTTTGTTGGTCCCCAAATTTATTCATGGTTTTTAATGTCATTTTTCACCCCATCTTGAAAATATTAATTTCAATCTGTGATATTGTACTTGACTGTTCATGATTTCTTGATTCTGACCCAAGATGGAATAGGGTGAAGTTAATATGGTACTTATCAAACAAAATTCATGGAGCCATTCACTTTTAGGGTCATGCAAGTGCAGTTGTTTAGGCTGAACACACTAAGAGTTTCTGTCACAATTAAGAGAATAAAAGTGTTTTGCCTCAATTTTTCTTACTGTTTTTCCATGGTAGAACATAGCACACAGTCTTGGGAACCCGCCTGCCTGAGGCCAGGTTTCTCTTACGTTCTGTAATTATGTTGTTTGCAGAACTGCAAAAAGAAAGAGTAATTTGAATATGTCAGCATATCTGTACTCTTCAGGCAGGTACCCGCAGGATAATCAAAATGTGTGGGCAAGCACAACAACCTACATTCCTCAAAAACATAAATAATTCCCATCAAAACATTTCTGCAATTACAATGCCTAACATTTCTCTGGAAAATTCCTGGTTCTGTACAGGTCTAACCATTTTCACTAACCAGAAATTAAGGAAAACATCAATGCCATCTAGTGCTGAGTAATTTTACAGGTGCAGCTACTCTTTCATTAAACATAAGAGATTAACTAAACATTCAACTTAATCTAAGGAAAGAAAACTCATAGACTTGTGCTAAAATTAAAGTTGTGACCAATAGGATTTATCTATTTTTGTTTATAGTATTATGGTATGTATTATATTATTTATAATAGTATAAATAGTATATACACAATATACTATATTTTATTATTTTTATATAAAATAGTGTATACAAGTAAAATAGTAAATACAAAAATTATTAAATTGATGTTGTCCTTGGGAAATGAGGTATTTTACCTTATTACTTCCTTTTTCTAATCCAGAAATTGTCTCACTTGCATTTGAAATTTGCTATTCTAATGATTGAGGGTTGACAGTAAACAATAAATCTCAAGAGTTTTAATTAGACACAAAAATTAGAAAAAAGAGATCACTGTGTGTTTGGGTATGTGTGGATGTGTATCATAAATTAATTCTACAAACAGATCCCTTTGTGATATTTCCATGCACGCATATGTTATAGTCTTCATTCAAAGTCACCCTTCTATTGCTTTCGTATCCCTCTGTTCCCCCCACTACCATGTTTTTTTTTCGTTGTGCTGAGTGAGGGTACACTGTGGTACTTATAAAAATTTTTATCATATATCAAATATATGGTACTTGAATTTACCCCCTTCCACTCCTCTTCTTTTATCCTTCCCCTCGTTCCTGTAATAGTTTCAACAGGTATCATTTTTGCATTTACATACAAGTCTACATATTTTTTGCACTGTATTGATCTGCTGCCCATTTCTCTGCCACCACCTCCCTTACATCCCCACCCACCACTACAGGACCTGTTCCACCCTCCTGTTCTCCGATTTTGTAGAGGAAAAAAGAAAAAAATCAACATTTTTGTTTGTTTGAGATACAGGTAGCTACAAAGGAAGTTTCCTTGTGATAGTTCCATGTATATATGTATTATTACACCAGTTGGTTCACCTCTTGTATGTTTTTTCATTCTACCTTAGTCTCTTTCTTATGGTGGTTTCAGATGGTTTAAGATTTCTATATTCTTTCTCGTATGGAGAGTGTAATAACCATATTCATTTTCTTAGTTTCCCACACAGTTTTTAAAAATAATTCTAGGGAGTTTCATGTATTTAATATATATGAAGTATATGTGAACAGATAGAGGATAGATGATACATAGATAAACTTTGATCATATTCACCCAAGAGATCATTTTTCATTCCTATACAATAAATAGGTACTGTGAATTTTCAAATATGATATAAACAACTTTCAAAACTACTTCTCTTTTGTAGACACCAGCTACCTAGAGTAAAAATTACCTCACAGGAGCAACTGAGAATTGTTTTCAAGTACTAAAACAATTTAAACTTTCCAAATATTATTAAAACACATGAATATCTGGCATATCTCCCCTCTTAAGACTATAAATAGTAGTTTTGTTTTACCAGTAGTTAGCAGTTTTGTTTTACCAGTAGTTACAGAAGACAACATTTTTAAAGAATTAAGAAGTAAATAAATAATACTCAGAAAAACAATATTTGCACGAGGTAATCACCAAAGAACATCATCAAGAAAAGAAGATTACTTTTTGTGGTAAATGTATCTGATCTAATCTGATTTGGTGTGAGTCATTTACCTGTTGTTGACACATAAGTGGGCAGTGCCCCAGACAAATGGGGTGCTAGATTGCCCCAACAATTCTGCTGAAAGAAAGAAAAATATAGTTTGTGGTACTGCTAGATAAAACTCTAGATCATGCTAGTTCTATTTGTAAGGTGGGAAAAAATACACCTAAATTTGGAGATGCAAGTAAGAAATTGATGAATTATCTTGTGTGAGTGACATGGAAGTAGGGATTTAATTGAAGGATATAAACATGAGTGACACAAGTAAAAGTGCTAGAACAATCAAACTTATATATTACAACACTATTTATAAAAAAAAACCTGCATAGCAATTTCTTTTCCAAATTCAAGAGGGCATAGACTCCTCTGAATCTGCAGAGCAATACAAATGTGTTTGTTTTGGAGCCAAATAAAATAATAAGGCATTTGGAACAGCATAGAATATTAAAAATTAAAGAAAACCTTCCTTCTTTTCTCAGTAAATGATTTTAGAATTAGCCAGCATGATTTAAAAGATATAGGGCCATTTCACCTTTATCCCAGTCTTCTTCACATGGAGGGCCCTGCCATGTGCTCTCAGCCATGGGTTCTTGTCCAAAATCTCTGATTTGGCTGTCTGCAGGACAATAGGGATATGGCATAAGAAGGGGCACTGCCAAGTAACTGTGCTTACAGAGTACATGGTATTGTATACTTAAGCTTTGCCTGTAAATAATGGAGAGTATGAAAGTGAAACAGAGGCTTTTTGTCTTCTGGCTGATAAACACAAGAAAGAAGCTTGAGAAACAAAAGCTTTGCCATATTTCTGTCAATAAAGGAATTTATGCTTAGATGATTTATTAGGTGAGTGAATCAGGCTCTTCAGAAGGGAGCAGTCTGACACAGACAGCTTATGGCTGTTATGAGATACCAATCTCAAAGGCAGAAAAGGCTGATTTTTGTTGAAATGTGAAACCCAAAAATCAATCTGCCAATGCAACACAGTTCAAATAGGAAGGAGCTAATCTCCAAATTGAAATATTTTAGCTGCAGGCTTACCCACATGCTGCTCAGAACAATTCTTGTCATCACAGCTTGAGATATGATTAATAATTTCAGCATGAAGAACCCGGTGGCTAGCATTGAAGAGACAAGTAACCACTTTGTTCTCAACATCAGGGTGAATCTGCAGAATCAAAATTAAGAGACCTGTCAGCTCCTGAGATCTTTCAGAGTTGAAGGGGAGTAGCTCAGCCTGTTCTATAAGTGGCACTCATAAAATTCTTCAGCAAACTTGTGGCTCAATATGGTAGATAATCTCGTAATAGAAAATTAGAAGTGGATTATGTGAGTGATTATTTATCACTCATATAAACCACATAGACATTCTTTTAAAGCCATTAAAAGGTAAGCGTTTTGTACTTATTGTTCAGACTGAAAATACAGATATTGACATTAAAGTGGTAAAACTAAATTTTAACTGCATCTTCTTCCTGTTTATTTCTCAGAATCACAGGATTGAGGCAGCACAACCTGTAATAATAGGGCCCTCTGAGTATCTTTCAAAGCTGATCATGAGGATGAAAAATAAAACTAAAAAACACTCAGTCTGCATGTGGGTGATGGCCTTGCTATTGAAGTATAATAGTGCTGGAAAATAGCTGATGTGATAGAGTTCAGAAAAGACAAACCAGTTGTTTTACAGATAAAGTAATGATGCCTAAAAGTAAGCTCTGACCAATTTGCCTTCATTTCAGCTATTTTTCTCTTTCAGAGACATTCAACTACTACAAAGCAGCCCAATCTAAAAATAATAGTCTACTTTGCAGAAAAATGTACTTCTTGTAGAAAAAAACAAAGACTTTTATACTACAAAAGTCTTATAAATCTATGATCTATCTATCTATTTATCTATCTATCCTCATGTATATAGTGACAGCAATTAGGAAATGTGTTTATCAAGGAAATAAAAAAAATCACATCACAAATGACACTCAAATTTCATGTAAAGCAGGGAGAAGGCTGGACAAACCAGAATTAGCAGCAAACGGCATCTTTCCCATCTGGGATATTAGGCATTCTATGAATGGTTTTGTGGCCAATGATTAAGGAAGTCCAGCAGAAGATATGAGTTATGAGAATGCCTTTTTAACACTTGGCTCCTCTTTCCAGCCATCACCTTTATATAATGTTTGATAGCCTAGCAAAAGAAATTGTACTACTGTCAGTATTGTCAAGGTATAATTTTAAAAGATCCTTGCTCTAGAGAGTAAAAAGAGGTTCAGAAATAAATAGCAAAGGTACATAATGTTTTCAGGAGTAAAAGATAAACACTGCTGCTTTTGATGGTGAAATCATAGGAGTGATCATTCTTAGCCTCTATCAAAGAGCTACTCCCCTTCCAAAGGAAATCCTTTTAAAAGGAATGTTAAAGTGGGTGCCAGTGGTTCACACCTATGAACCTAATTACTTGAAAGGCAGAAGACTGTGAGGATTGTGGCTTGAGGCCAGTCTGGACAAATACACTAGAGCAAATGGACTGGAGGTGTGCCAGAAGCACCAAAGCACTTCTTTTGGAAATGTGAAGCCCTGAGTTCAAATCCTAGTCCCAGAAATAAATAATTGAATGAATGAATAAATAGGATGTTAAAACTAAATTGCATGCATCTAGATTAAATATTAAAACTGTTTTACAAGCATAAATGCTAGCATAATTTTGTGCTGTGTACCTGACATCATCATTCTAACAGCTCGTCAAAGTGGCTGTTTAAATTAGTATAGGATTGTAGCATTTTTTACCAGCTAAATCTATAGAAGGGTAATTAGGGAGAAAAAAGTTTTATTAAAGATATGTTAAAACTACAAGAAGCAGTTATTTTTATGAATAATATTTTTGCCTCTCCAAAATTTCTAACAACAGAAAAGATAAAAAAAAAAAAGAACTACATTATTTCACTTAATCTTGAGGGTAATAAACACATAGAAATTTACATGGTAAGAGGGATTCTCATTACAAGAGAAGCAAGAGTGTTTCCTTTGTTTAACAAAGTCTAAGGAACAACTAGAAATGCTGTTTATGAACTCATGCTTCATCATTAGTTAGAGGGGAAAAACAATAAATAAGAAAAGTGAGCATTTCATGTTATGAACAAATCTTTCTATAAATGTTGGCATTTATATAAAGGTAGATTTCCCAAATAACTTTTTGTTTGTTGACACTGGAGTTTGAACTCAGCACTTTGTTCTTGCTAGGCAATCACTGGACCACCGAAGCCACCCCACACTTTCACACTTATTTTTCAAATGGGGGTCTCACAGTTTTTACCCAGGGCCCATTTTGTACCACAACCTTCCTACCACTGCCTCCCATGTAGCTATCATTACTGGCATGGGCTAAGAAACCAGCTTGTTCTTTGACAGAGGGTCTTATAAACTGTTTCTCTAGGCTTGGATTTCTTCTTCAACTCTGAAGTAACTGCCATTATAGGTTTGAGTCCCACTGCACTCCATTCTCTGCTCCTACTATAATTTTTCCTTTGTATTAAAATATTTATATTAGAACTACTTTCTGTTTATAAAATCTGACCTGCTCAAAGAACTCAAGAGGCCATGAGAGGGTATAATTTGAAAATAATAGCTTACCCTTCTGCACTTGATAAGATGATAAGGCAGTCTGCAGGCCCTGATCTGGTGATTTTTATCATAGGGACATTGTAATAGCCTCTCAGGGTCCAGGGAATCCACTGAAAGAGAGAAAAAAAATAGCACAACTTAGTAGGACCTTGTAAAATTACAGCTTTGCAGGAACAATAGAGTTTTTCATACAATCAATAATAACAGAATGTTAGTCTAGGAAAACTTAAATTAAAAGACAGTTAAAATGCGAATATAACTATAAGAAAATAAAATTGTGTTATCATTGGACCTTAAGCCTAGTAGAGCCAGCAATCTTAGTTCACATTTGATTGAATACTGTTTTCAATATTGATTACGCTTGTACAAAACAAAACAAAATTAAATTAAATACATCATTTTTTTCCTTTTAAAAGTGCTAATTTTTGTTCTGTAACTAGTAAAGCCAGAGCTTCCTAATCAGTATGCTGAAGTTGCAAAGGATTCCTTGTGTGCCATTTTTATAATTTGTGTGCAATTGCAAATCATCCTTTGCCTCCAATACAATCTGTCCTATGGCGAGTTGATAGTGTAACTCAGTCCCTTCATTAGCATCTTTGTCTGTTCCTACTATGCCATGACATGGATAAAGTCAATGTGTACTTCTCTGTAACACATATATCTTATGGAAGCGTGAGAAAATATTAGTGGCTGGGTTTATTTTTCATCTATCTGCCTTAATTTACTTCTATCCTTGGTTACCATTGTTAACTCTAGTTACCTCTCAAAGGAACCCAGTACCTTTATCAGATAAGTGAGTTGGTTTTACTTTTCCTATTTTGGAACACAGATGAGAAAAAACAATAATGATTACCAAATTGGTCAGCTCAGAAGTTTGAACAATCTGTTCAACCAGAATGTACTGAGGGAAGGCAGCTGCAGATTTATGGAACTGATGGGTGAAAGAAGCCTCTTGCCTGTCGTAACATGTAAAAGTGCTCTTATCCTGAGCCCTAAATTTTAACAAGCTTACTAAGAAAGGATATCAGAGGTTGAGCACATTCTTTTTTTCATCTTTCTCTCTTTTTAACTTGTGTATGTCATTTATACAAAGCAGAATGTTTCATTCTGAGAATAACAATCTAGTAAAAATGATCTTACCACCTCTGCAGATAAGGTAAAAGTAAAACATGATGTACAATTCACATTTGATAAGAAAGTTATATCATGAGACTGCAGTATAAACCAGAAGCCCAGGGGGAAATTGGAAGTTTCACAGGAAGAAAGGAAAACATGAAATAAATTGCTAACTATGATTGTGATACAAATGAGCCAGAAAGGTGACTTAAAGGACAGAATGAATAGGAAGGAAAATACTTTAAAGAATAAGCAGATTTATTATGACAATCAGACTCCTCTTGAACAGCAATCTTTTCTTACTTATGAAGCTTCATGACACCCAAGCAGCATTAACAGATGAAACTCATGAATCCGTTCCTTCACTCGCAAACTTAGGTCATTCCAGCAGCTGACCCAAGTAGACATACCTTCTCATTGATAAGCATTACACTTCCCCATAATAGCACATGACAGAGTTGGTGATGGGGACACCCACGATACCTTCCACTTTGGTCTCTGGAAATTCAGGTCAGCTCTAATACTGTTTTACAGATTTACATTTTGTTTTATTTTCATTTATTTATTTACTTATTTAATTGCAACAAAAGTGTTCTACCACTGAGCTACATCCTCAGCCTTTGTGTTTTGTTTTTTGGTATTTGTTTGGTTTTCAGATCTTAAGTATTTAAGATCCTCCTGCTTCAGAGAACTGTGTGTTGGGATTACAGTTGTGCACTACCATGCTCTGCTCTAATACATTTTTAATTACTGAAGTTAAAGTGTCTTCTGAATTTGAACAGTTCTCTACACCTTTCGCCTTCTGCAGTTGAGGGAGAGAATATGAATTTTTCTCAACAGACTACAAGTATAGTCAACCATCAAATTATATGTAAATGATTTGATTTATTTTCCAAAATAAGCAAGAAGTACATACTGTAAGTGTCTTCCATCCTGAAAACACAGAAGAGCTGAGTCCAAGTGCTGGTGGGGAAAAGCACATTTTGAAGAATTAGAAATTAAATATTCTAAAACATAGCCTAGGAAGTGGAGACATTTATGAACATGAAGATATCAAAGTTCAATGTGAGAAATTATTAACATATTTTCTTCTCCCAAAACATTTTCTCCTCCTCAAAGCATTCTTTAACTCCTAAGAATCATGTTTATGTCTTTGTCTAATTCACATTCCTGGAATAAACTCTAGGACCCACCAATCATTGAACTGAGTATGACTATTAATATAACTGTGACTAGGTGACAAAATGTCTATTTTAAGTGGTGTTACAATGGCCTGCCTCTGTTTGCCAATTTTTAGGGTTCCCTACTATTTAAAATTAGAAGCTCAAGAGTATACTTTTAATTTATACTTCTGGATAAACATAGGATGAAGGTACTATTTTAAAGTTCTCCTTTCAAGTTGGTTAAAATTATAAGATGGTGGGCATGTTGACAGTCTTCCCCGCTTCTCTTTGTAGAATCTGAGAGTACTGAATGCCTACGTTGAACAATGTACATACTGCCTATCAAAAATGCACAGAGACATTCTAGCATATCATTTTCATGACGTTTAATAAACACGATCAGTAAGTAACACACATGTTCCCCTTTTTCTAATGATGCATCACTTTGCTCCTCACAATATCCTTTGCTAAGTTGGCAAGACTTGGTGATTTGAGCCCCTACACTACTCATTCACTGTCTGCATAGTGAAAACTTGTGAATTTAGAGCTTAAAAACTGTCTAGATTATGGATAACACAGCCATAACAGTACAAATCTGATAAATGTGAAAAATTAAAAGAGAAATTACCTTCTTTCCCTGGAGAACTCTTCCATTAAGCACTGTGATTAAATAAGTTTACTCTTTTATGAAAACCTAATTTTAAAATAAGTCCTATGGCAATCTCATGAAAACACTTACTTGTACAGCTCATGTCTCCAGACCAACAGTTTAAATAACAGTCTTTAGTGAAGCTACCTTAAAAATGTTGTTCACGTACAGATACAGAAATCCTACTTTTTGACATTCTACTGTTCTAGTTACCTTTTCATTAAAATTAAAGGGGAATGGAGGGAGGAGCCAAGTATTATTTCTTGATTTTAAGGCATATAAATGAATAATACATAGAAAATTCAGTAGCCTATAGCCAGGTAACCTATTCTTTCCTGATGGACACACTGGAATGGAATTCATAGAATCACCACACAGCTTTGTCCCTATAAGTATTTTCGGTACCAGTTTGTTAGTGGGTGATTCTAGTGATCGGGACAAACTGCACATGAAGCACTGATTCTGGAAAAGACATATAACAGGAAGCTACTGCTGTTTAAACTCCTAACAGAGTTCCAGGCCTCAGTAATGATTTTCCCGCTTTAACCAATTAAGGAAAGAAAGAACCTAAAACTCGAGCAGATTCAAGCACTAGGACTAAATGAAAGAATCAGGAGAGATGCTTAACTTAAACACAAGACACTAAATGTGCTTGGGATCCAACAGGTAGACCATGGAGAAGCAGAGTAGTCTGACAGTAAATGAGCTGCTGTTCAGATTCCCAGGGCTGGAGGCCAGGGGAGGAAAAGGGAAGGTGGTACATGTGTAAAGGACTACCAAAGATCATTTTTTGGATTAGCAAAACCAGAGCTGGTCACTTTTCCTGCCTCAGTCCAGAGGCGTAGCTGCCTCCGTTGCCAATGTTGCCAACAGTTGCCAGAGACGCTAACCGTTGCCAGAGTTGCCTGGCACCGCTCAAGCCCAGCATTGACGTCACTTCTCGTGGCAGAGTCCTAGGCCTTGTCCCGGGAGCGGCACGTCCTGCAGTCCTTAACTCTTAGCGGTTGTTTCCTTGCTGGTCCTGTCCGCCTACGTTCAGTTGCTCATTTTTAGCCACAGTGGTCCTACTTGGGGAAACTTACTTTCCTTGGTAAGTACCCATCTTAGGAGAGAGGAGGAGCAAGCAGAAATTGGCCTTGGAAGGTATGGCACAGGGTGGAGGTGGAGGGCTTTTAGTAAGGAGACCTTGTTTATGAAAGTTGTCTACATAGAAATGTTACATCTTGAGAGAGAGTAGAGGAATTATGAAGAGATGGGCAGATCAGTTTAAAAGTAATCGCCACGGGCAGGAATGGTGTATCTGCTTAGCACCTGTGGCGTAATCTCTAGTTCAAACGTAACACTAATAGTGTGTTGGAGTGGCTGGTCGAGTGATGGTTGGATTAAAGAGACCTTTAGTTGGAGAGGACATGTGGGCCAAAATAATAATTTGAAGTACAGAGCCAATCGTACTGTGAGTGTTCCTTATGAAACCTGGTATTCTGTGTGTATAGAAATGTAGAAGAAATGAGTAGAACCTAAAAAGTCTTTAAAGAGCATTATGGATGAAGGGGACTTGTAATATTTGAGGATAAACTGGAAAAAAAGAAGTCATTGACACTATGGGTGGAACCTGTGATAATATTTTTAAGAACTCCGCTATAAAAGTTGTAATATGACCAAAATAATTTGAACCATACAAAATCTGAGAGACAGTCTGGGAGGCTGGTCTGGTTACTGAAATATTTGAATTTCTGACAGATTTAGTGAAGTAGAGTCTGTAACTTGAGATAGGACTCGTCACGATGGCAAAAACTGAATATAGCTATAGATTTGAGAAGTTGGACACTTTATTTTTACATGCA
This sequence comes from Castor canadensis, assembly GCF_047511655.1. Lineage (NCBI taxonomy): Eukaryota > Metazoa > Chordata > Mammalia > Rodentia > Castoridae > Castor > Castor canadensis. Next base: position 140,087,153 of record NC_133405.1, read on the forward strand.
TAAATTTTAAATACAGGTTTTCAGATAATATAGGTTTTCAGAGTGGGTGAGTATGATCAAATTGCATTTTGTGCATGTGTGGGAAGTATCATAAGGAACTACCTTACTTTGTGCAATTAGTATGCACTAACAAAAACTAACAATCAATTTCCAACTGGCAGCCCTGAGGATGAAGAGCCTTCAGTTCAGATTAACAACTTAAAAAGAAATGATGAAAGATGGGCTAAAGCTGTTCTGGTTGTTAATCATGTCTGCTTCTTGATCATCTCAGTAACTTAGAACCACCTGGGGTGCTTAAGATATGCCATACCAAATTTTTATCCTACACCAATTAATCAGAAAGGTCCAGGCACAGTTATTTTTATAAAACCTACCCGAGAGGATGCCACTGTTCAGTTAGAGATATGAGCGAGTCATATAGGCAGTTTTAAATTTATAAAAGCTGTTCTTTTCTCCTGGATGGTTCATATGAAGAGGAGGAAGTTGTATTCTGCCTTAATAATAATAATAATAATAATCATAATCATAATATAATTTTGGCTATGGTATTTCTGCTTGAAATCAAGGCTTTATATTTTCTTGGCAGGCACTCTACTGTTAGAGCCACACTAGCCCTTTTTTCTCTGGTTTCTTTTGAGATAGGGTCTTGCTTTTTGTCTGCTTGGCCTGGACAGAGATCCTCATGTTTTTACACTTTCCATCTTAGCTCAGATGACAGGCCTGTGCTGCCACACCCAGCTCTTGCTTGAAAAGGGTATTACAACCTTTTTAATTATGCTGGCCTTGAACTATGATCCTCTAGATCTCTACCTCAAATAGCTAGTTTTAAAGGATTGAACCACTGTGTTGGCCTTTCGTTTTGTTTTTTATCAAAATAAATAACTAAGAATGAAAACTTCATTGAAAGGTTAGAAGCTACATAGTAGGAAAAAGTTGCTACTATTGGGTACTCAGTTTTGGTTGTTAGGAAATAGTTTAAAATATTTTTTATGAAATCCCAAATTTCTGAATTAATCACAGTAGCACTGATACAGTATTAGTGAGGCCAGAGTGATTTGACCCAAAATGTGATTTTTCAGGCTTTATATTGCCTGGTACATTTTCTATGACCGTTAAGTACTTTTCATTCAGATCCCTACACACTGAAACTTCTAAAGAAGGAACAGCTAAAAGTCAGAGATAATAGGGGTCGGGTCCTAAATCAGAATTCCACTCAGGCTTCACTGAGTTCAGTATTGCATTTTCACGATGACAGGATCCTTAATTATCAATTGTTTCCTTTAGCACCAGAAAACAAGCCCACTGACTTACACAGGACCTGTTTTTCAGTGGTGATTTTGAAGCTTTTAAAAATCAACAGTTTTAAAGTCTTTCTGATGTTAAATGCTTTGTTCCTTCTCTGTCCACTCAAAAATTTTCTGCTTTATCTGAGATCTCTGTCTCCTGCTCATTCTAAATGTGCATGTACTGGTATTTGTCTCTAAATTATAGAAAATATTTTCAGAATTAGTAGTTAGAAACAAAACCTGTGGACTGAGAAGTAAAAAGACAGACGTGTGCTTTGGAAGATGGAAAGTCCTTTATTACACCATCAGGAATTTTGTTTCTGTTTTGATTTTTAGCTGTTATGCTTGAAGCAGTTCTAGTATTCCTTCAGATTGTTCCAAACCTTCAACTTTTTCAGAAAGTCTAATAAAACTTAAGATTTTGCACATTAGAACACAAAGATTTTTCTATTTCTTTGTTTCTTGCTTGAATTTTACCAACTACATGCTAGTTCTCTTGTATAAGCATGACTTTTGATTGGTGGCTGAGTATAGTTATTCCATGAAAAGATATTCCATGAAAGCAGTTGCAGAATTGATCACCATAAGGGCTTAAGTGGGAAGACGGTATTTGTTCTTATTGGGGAAGATAGTTTATAAAATGTTGTTTTAAAAGAGAGTGAAAAATTGGGATTTTTGCAGATGCTAAGTAAATGTAGCAGGGAGGAAAAACACCTATATTATATTTAGAAAAAGGCTGCTAGTAGAGCTTACAGATAAATAACCAACATACAGCTCTGGACATTTAATGGAAGATAGGATGTGAGTGATAGAAAAAAATAGTAATATTCTGTCTATGCTTTAGATGAATTTTATATCCTAATTTGAAATGCTAACATATTTCTGTATTCCACATTTTCTCTAAGAGTTATCCAGAAGTTTGTTCTTTCTGCTTCTCATTGATTTACAGGTATATCCTTCCTATAGGATTCTGCAGCAAATAGCTCCTCCCTCACACAGTGTCTGGAGTTGGCATTTAATGTGTAAATGGTCAACCAAAGTTTGCAAACCAAAATTAGTATTAGGTGAAGAAATGGGAGCTTTTTGAAGATTGTTGAAATATGATAGAGGGGCCAAATTTTGCTGGGGAAATTTTACCTACTAAAATATGTGTAATGGACTGGGTTCAAAACTGCATTACTACCATTCTTCAGATTTGTTATTTAAAGAATTTCAAAGGCTCAAAGAAAAAGTAGTTAGGATTAGAAATGTGTAACTAAATGTGCAGCCCTGTGTTTTTGAAGATAATTGTTGAATATTATAGTGGTGAAACATATTCCCTCAGAATAGACCATGTCAATTCTTCCTATTTTATTGAGTGGTGGTTGACAGAGTATCTACAGTTAATTGTGCAATGTAATATTTTGATGTAGATGTTTCACTTTTAATGATTCTCATGACCAATCTAGTTAACACAGCTCTCACAGGATACTGTTACTGTGTGTGTGTGTGTATGTGTGTTTACAAAACTTACGAGTAGTTCAGCAAGTTTTACATACTACACATTGTTGTTAGCCATATTAGTTATTATAATTAGATAGACATAATTTATGAATACTAAAGATTCATAAATTGGATTCATAAATGGTGGCACCTATCACCATTTTCTCCTATGCCATTACACTTCTTAAATAGTGACACAGCTGTAGAAGATACTTGATTATTTGAGTTGACAACACAAGTATATTTTGGTAGGTGTTGAAGCAATTTTAAGATTTATCTTTCATGTAAAGTTGTTTGCAGCAAGTAGAGACAACAACATTTGAGGACTTATAACATGAATTCTCAGGAAACATGTACAAAATGTTGCACAAAACTACAGAAAGACCCAGGAGAGATAAATTGTGCAACCAATGGTATATGTTTTGGTAGAAATTAGGACATGAGTAATGGACCTTAGAAGTTTTTGTTTTCCCTCACAATTTATACTATGAATTGAACAGCAGAAATCTTAAAATCTAATTTTGGGGGAGAAATTGTATAGTTAAAAGATGTTACTTATATTCCATCAGTATAACTTGCCTTAATAGGAACTTTTAGAAAAGAGAAACTAATTACCAGGATTTCAGAAAGATTGATTTATTCTGACAGAACTACTTAGATCAGAGAAATGATTCTTTATAGCTAAAAAAATAAAAATATGGTCTCTTCACATTCACTAAACTTGATTGTTTGTGGACATAGGACCGGCACATAGACAAGGGCATGTCTTACAGTTTATCAATAATAAAGCAGAATGTAAGGTTATATGGGGACATAATCCGCCCATTATAGGAACATGATAGAATACTTAGAAGTGTGGAGAATCTGGGAAGGCTTGGAGGCAACTGAATTTAAACTTTACTTACATAAAAAAAGGAGGCTGGACATAGTGTTCTTTAGTCCTAGCCACTCGGGAAAAAATAACTGTCAAAAAGATCATAAGAACCCATATCAACCAAGGGCTAGCCATGTAACCCTGACCTTACAGGAAGCTAAGTCAGAGGATCATGTTCCAGGCCCTGTTAAGTACAAAGTGACCCTATCACAAATTAACCAAAGCATATATATTTAGAATTATATCTTCTTGCTGTATTGTTCCCTTTATTAGTATGTAGTTACCTTCTTTATCTCTTCTGACTGATTTTTACGTAAATTTTTTTTGCCTAATGTGAGAATAGCTACTTCTGCTTGCTTTCAATTTCCTCTTGCCTGGTATATCTTTTTCCAATCTTTCTACTTTTAGTTTATGTGTCTTTGGTTGTGAGGTATGTTTCTTGCAGATAACAAATTGTTGGAATGTTACATAAAAGCAAAAAAGTGACCTATCTTTTTCTATGCCTTACTCAAAGTTTCAGAACTTCTTACATATTTAAGTAGTTCTCACACTCATATTTGTAATGACATAGTGATGTTTATACCTAATGCTGCGGTGGACAACTTTGTTAGGTTGTCCCAGGAAAAATACTGATGATGTTTCTTTAAATCTCCAAAATTATCTGTGCTTGAAAGAAAGACTATATGGCCTTAAAACTGCATGGCATTTTTCAGGAAGAGTCTATGTATTTAAAATATGATAAACCAAGAAATCTGATGATATTCAGTTGTTATCCTAAGAAACATACTTTTTTTGTCCTGTAATCTGTTGGTAAACAGAAATGTGTAATTTTAAAACAATGAAAATGTGAAAAATCCTAGACAAATCAGAAACATTAAGTGGGATGTATTGACAAATGTCTATAGTACTACTGGAAAAGGAAGAATATTTGAGGAATAACCCAGGAGTTGAGGATCATCCTAGGCTACATAGCAAGACATAAGAAAAACAAACAAAAATAACATTGGTTATTGTGGCACATGACTATCCTTTGGGAGACTGAGGTGGGCAGGAGGGTGGTAAGTTGGTGGTCAGTCTGAGTTTGAGGCCAAAAGTCTGTGCTACATATTAAGAACCTATCTCACACAAAAAACCCTTGTTTTTATTCTATAAATATAAGTGAGGCAGGCAATAGCTCTCCTTTGTACTAAGTATTGCAGGATGTGCTAAATATTTAAAGTAACTAATTTCTCTATGTTTCCATTATGCGTTTTAATTGGAGAAAAGGATCAGGAATAAACTTGAATAGGTATAAGGCTTGAAAGAAGATATTTATTTGACTTTAATAATGCACTTATAACTATAATTCTAAACATGCCTGAACTAACCAGCAGACTAGAAAAAAGTGTCATTATTTTAAAGGGCTTAATATCTACAATAAATAAAGCAATTAAACTGATTTTTGCCAATCATAAATTGACCCAACTTAAGCTCCAAGTAGGCTGGGTGTGGAACAACATGGTTGTAATCCCATTACTCAATAGGAAGAAGCAGTTTGAACAAGCTTGGATTCCATATGAGAGCCAGTTAAGAGAAGAAAAGCAGCAGAAATTATTTGAAGATCTATTACAAGCAAGGCACCAGTCTCCTTGTATAGAAAATGTGCTTGATTCCAGTTTCCCTTATGAAGATTTGTGGTAAGGCTTATGTTATCTATATTTAACTGCCATGTTAGAGACAAATCACTAAAAAAGACAATAAACGTTTTAATTAGGAATGAAAATTAGACTTAACAGACTAGACCAAGGATTAGAGTGGTTACATGATAGAAGGAAAGGGTTACAAGTACAGACTCACAAAGGATAAGCCATATTAAGATGACAGCAAACTGGCTTTATAGAGTAAGGAAGAATTGGAGCCGTGTTTCACACTCAGCTTATCACAGAGCTACGTCTTGTAAGCATGGAAAAATTTTTATAGAGGATTGGCTAAAGATGGTTGATTATATTATATGTGGCTTGCTTATATTTCTCACTTAGAATTAGGTTATATTACATACATTTCTCACTTAATAAGTGAGAAACATTGTGCAATAAAGACCTTAGTTATGGAACTGCAACACAGCCTGAAGACTGACTTTGTTTTCCCTGCTAATAATAGAAATAGGTAAATAAACCCTTGGTTTGATAAATGAGAAAATGAAAGCAAGGAAGAATAAGAAATGAAATGCAAGTACAAGGTGATACACTGAGACCTACTTTCAGTTCTGTGCATGTGGAAATCTAATTTTCTCAGCACCATTTGTTGAAAAAGCTGTCTTTTCTCCCAGGCCAATTTTTGGCTCCTTTATTGAAAAGCGTATGGCTACAGTTGCATGAGTTTGTGTCGTGATCTACTATTCTATTCTGTTTGTCTGTATGTCTGTTTATGTGCCAGTACAATGCTATTTTAATTCTGTGTTTCTAGGGCATGTTTGGAAGTCAGGTATTGTGATACCACCTTCCAACATTGTTCTTTTGGCTCAGGATTTCTTTGGATATTTGAACCTTTTGTGTTTCCATATGTGCTTTAGGATTGGCTTTTCTTTCTCGGTGAAGAATGTCATTGAAATTTTGATAGGGATGCTTTGAACATATAGATTGTGTTTGGTAGAATAGCCATTGTCACAATATTGATTCTGCTGATCCATGACCATGGGATGTCCTTCCACCTTCTAAAGTCTTCATTGATTTCTTTCTTTAGTGACTTGCAATTTTCAAAGAATAGGACAGTCAACTCATTTGTGTTAAATTTATTCCTAGGTATTTTAATTGTTTGAAACTATTATGGGTGATATTCTTTTCCTGATTTCTTTCTCAGACTGTTTAGTGTGTGTGTGTGTGTGTGTCTGTGTGTGTGTCTGTGTCTGTGTATGGAAATGCTACTTATTTTTGAGTATTGATTTTTTTTCCTAGTACTTGCTGAGCCAGCATCAATTCAAAGTAAATTGCAGATCTTAATGTAAAACTAAAATAGTGAAATTAATCTGGAAGAATAGGGAACACACTGTACCACACACACACATAGGTAATAACGATGAACAGAGCTCTAGTGGCTCAGAAATTATGAGAAAGGATGAACAAAAGCACTGCATATAACTAAAAATTTTCTGCAAAGCAAGGGAAATGGTCACCAGACTGAAAAGACAGCATACAGAATGGGAACAAATCTTTGCATCTGACAAGGGATTATTTAGAGCATAATGTTTTTCCATCAATAATAACATCACAGAAACTTAAAAGCAGCTATTATAAGGAAGTCACAGAATATATTAATAAAAAATAACTGCTAGATTGATGGTACATTGCTTATCCTATTACTCCTGACTCTGAAGATGACAAACACCTTCTCTTCCCCACTGAGGCACAAGGCATTCATTGATCATACCATTTTCCCCAGCTAAATCAAATGTTACCTTGGAAACCTTCCCAATAAAGACAGTCTTTACACAGGTATTAGAGTTGTTATGAGAGTGAAATTTCATACGTGCCCCACTCCAACCAAAAAGCACTCTTACCTTTGATTTTCTCTCTGTATCTCTGAGGTTTTCAGAAAGAATGATCTTCATAGCAATTATTGAAATAATAACTTGGTAGAACACTCTATCATAAATTAAATTTAATCAAACCCATCTGGCTTTCCTGTTCTTAAAACACAACATGAGACCCTATCTTTTCTTTGACTCTTCGTAGGACACAATTGTTCATAAACATAAAAGAGATAGTGTACATGTATCCATTGTTAAGAACACAGTGGTTACAACCTATGTCTCTACCCAAAGAGTAGAGGAACCAGTAGAAGTTCTAAATTCAAACCCCAATACTGGCAAAAAGTGAAAGGGAAAAAAAAAAAAAAAAAAAAAGCACTGTGATGCCAGTGAGTGTTTTTCCAGTTGCTATCTTCCTTGCTACTACAGGCAAACTTTAGAGAGTTTGTGCCAGCACTGGTCCTTTTACCTTTGGTTAGCATCTCTGACTGGAACTGTAACAGTTCAATATGTCCTTTATTTCAGAGACCTCCTAGCTTCAGAATTTTGATTTAACCCATAAAGCAGTACACTGCTTTCCTCCCACTGATGGTATTATTTTCTAGAATGTGTTCTCTGTCTGTATATCTTTCCATCTCTGTCTCCATCTCCCTGCCCCTGTTCTTCTGTCCCTTTACTTCCCTACATTCTTCTTCCCACCCTACATTCTTCTTCCCACCCCCCACCCCCCCGCTGCCCATTTTTACATTTGCAGTCAGAGTGGAGTCCTTCCAACAGAATGTTGTCTGTGCAGCTTTGTCCTGCAAAGAAAACCGAGAAGTTCTCAGTCAGTTGGGGAGTATTTGTAAGGCCCCGTGCGAATGAGGACAGAATACAGCAATTCCTCACTCAATTTCAGAATCAGTCCTGCTCACGAGTACCTCCTCCATGTATTCCTGTAGCATGATCCAGGTGAAACATTTTAAACACTTCATTAGTTCAGACTCCCAGGTACCTGTCCAATTAATACTGCCTTCTGTAAGGATTTACCCAAATTCTGCTTTATAGTCCCAGCAGAAATATTCCCTGGTTAGACACCTTGTTTATTCCGTAAGCAGTGTGTCTAACTAATAATGTGTCTCACTAATAAAAGTGAGGGAAAGAGACATCATTTCTTCATCAAAAGCCTTCACTAAATGTTATGTTCAAACATAACAGTTCACTTAAATTTCATTTTATTTCCATCAACCTTTATATTCTAACTGTACCCTCCATTAGGATTTTACCAACAGGTTTTTGCTTCTTAAAATACTAGGTAAGGGAAGTAGTCCTTGGTCAGCGTTTACATAACTCGTTCAGGTAAAGGAGACAGTTTCTTTAAATAAAGGCTGCTTAAACTGTCCAGCTCCCACAGTCTCACCAGTCTTTACATTTTCATGTTTTTGCAGTCTAATTGTAGCTCATATTATGGCCTTACCAGTGAGTTTTGCCATCACACTGCACGGAGCTGTCACATCAGGGATTCCTTGCAGGGATGAGGGTGTGCTCAGTGGTAGAGTGCTCGGGTAGCATTTCTCAGGACTTGGGTTTGATCTCCAGCACCACAAAAATAAACAAACAAACATAAAAGGAGTCCTGGGGAAATTTTCTTCTCTACCCCTCCCAGCCATTTTGCTAACTCAAGTACAAAAGACTTTGGGTCTTCCAGGAAAGCATACAGCAAATCTCGTGTCTTCCTGTCTGTCTTTCTTGACAACTTAGTTCTGACTTCATGTCTCCTACTGACATGACCGGCATGCAATTTGTCAAGCATTTGACTATAGTCTTGTTTATTCAGGGGAAGGAGGTAACAGTACGGTATTGCCTTTCAAAGCATCTAAAATACAAAAGGGAAATAAACAACGGGAATTTATTTCCCCCTGGAGGAACAGAGTGTTTTATGTTAGTAAAGAGTAGTAACTTTCAATGAGTAAGTGTTCCAGAGAAATCTAGCATGTGTCTGAAGAAAAAAGTCAAAACACAAAAAAACGACAAAGCAAAACTTGAAAGCTTACTGTTAATGTTTCTCACTGAAAATTCCACCCAGAAGTTTTTAAGTGAAAAAATTAAATTAGAGCAGAAGACACTGCAGTTTTTCAGCTCCAAATCCACTAATCCCACCCCCAGAACACCTGCTAAGCAAACAATCACTCAGAGTGTCCATATGGATGCGCGAAACTATGTGGGACTGGAAATCAAATTAACTGGATACAGGGTATAAACCACAAGCGTGAGCTGGAAAGTTTCCCAGGACACCACCACCTCTGGTTGTCTGGGACTTGGCACAAGTCAATGCAGAACATGCCAAGAGTCGCCACCAGCCTGAAGGGCATGGGAATTTCTGAACCAAAAACCAGAGCCACCATGTGAGGCGCAATCACTGGGAGTGAGTGTGGGCACAGTGCCATCACCTTGAGCCCCCTGCCACCTGGCTTCAGTCCTTTGGAGAGTAAGTTGGAGTGGGCGCATGGCGCAGCAATGTGGGTTAATGGCAACTGAGTGGAGTGTGATCTAGGAGTGAGGGGGAGCCTGCCCTGTGTGGCAGTTTCCACCAATTGACTGAGGAGAGGGCCTGTAGTCAAAAAGTAGGAGCCAGTCTGTAATAGAGGAAAAAGATACTCCAAACAAATGAAATAAAAATGGGGCTGAGTAGTTGTAATTACATCAAGCAAAATACACTTAAATGACAAACTATAAAAAATTATTAAAAGATCAACCCAACAAGAAGGTATAAAAATTTTAAGTGCATATTTACCTATGGCTAGAAATTTCATTACACAGACCATATCAGATCTAAAGGAAGAGACGGGATTGATCAATAATCATGGAAGACTTTGGTCCCACTTTCATCAACGGGCAGATCTTAGAGATGTAAAGTTAAAAATATATATCATAGTTAAACTATTCTCTGTATCAAATAGACAACAGATATTTATGAGACATTTGGTCCAGCAACTGAAGAATGCATGAGCTTTAGCACATGGAATATTCTAACGAGGAGACCATATAAATGGTCCCAAACCAAATCTCGACACATTCAAAATTATGAAAACCATATCATGTATGTTCTGTGACCATAATGGAATAAAGCTAGAAAGTTTGGTAACTTCAAATTCGTAAAAAGTTAACAACATGCTACCAAACAAATGAGGAGTTACTGAAGGACTAGAAAGAGGAATTTTAAAATGAAGTTGAGAAGTTCTTAAGTCTGTGTGGAAAGAGAACATGTAGTGATTTATGGGATACAGAAAAAGAAGTTCTAAAAGGAAAGTTTACAGCAGTAAGAAATAGAAAATACACATCAAAAAATAGAAAGATGTTAGGCCGAATGCAGTGGCTCACAGTTATCTCTGGAGAGCAGAGATCAGGAGGATGCTGGCTTCAGTCCAGCCGGGGCAAAAAGGTCTTAAAACCCCATCCCAGCCAATAAACTGTGCCTGTCATCCCAGATATGAGAGAGGACATAGTTAGGAGGATTGTGGTCTGGGAAGGGTCGGGAAGTGGTAGAGCACTTATTTACCTACCAAGCACAAGGCCCTGAGTCCAAACACCAGTATCGCATAAAAAAAAAGAAAGAAGGAAAACTTTAAACACCTTCATGATGTGACCAAACCAATCCCAAAATTAGTAGAAGGAAAGAAATAACAAAGATCTGAGTAGAATTAAATAGACTGACAAAAATATTATAAAATGCCAGTGGGCTTTGAAAAGGTAAGGAAAAAAACCTGCAAAGCTATACCTAGATTAAGAAAAATCGAGAGAACAAACAGATTCATGAAAGATTTAAAAGGATACATTTTAATGGATACTATGGAGATAAAAGGCATTATCAGACAGAATTATGAACAGACCATGCTAACCACTAGGAAAGCCTTAGGAAATAAATACCTGGAAATTTAACCACTAAAAATGAAGCATGAAGACACTGAATCAGTGATAAAAATGTCTCTCAGAAACAAAAGTTCAAGGATTGGATCAGTCTGCTAGCAAATTCTATCAACTTTTTAAAGAAGGAACACCACTTCTTCTCAAACTATGCCATAGAATTGAAAAAGAGAAGGCCCTTTCAGACTTGTTCCTACACAGCCAGTGTTACCCTGCTACCAAAAGCAGACAATTACTCAGAAAGAAAACAGACTTGTAGACCAATATCCCTTATGAACTTACATGCAGAAATTCAACCAAATATGATCAAATCATTTTCAGTAAGACATCATACAGATCATATAGCATGACTAAACTGGTTTCATCAGAGACACGCAAGGATGGTTCAATGTATGCAAACTAGTAACAATAATATGTCACATCAACAGAACGAAGGGTAAAGATCCCGATTGGCTCGGCAGTTGTAGAAAATGCTTTGATGATATTCACCATCACTTCATGAAATAGAGAAAATGGAGCAAATTTAGGCATGAAAGTCATGCATCAACATCATAAAGGCTAAACACGACAAACACACAGCCAACACTGTATCAGTCGCGAGAAAGCTGAAGGGGTTACCTTTAAGAGTTGGTACATAATAGTTTCACCACTCTTACTCAAGATAGCAGTGAGTTTTACGTAGAGTAACTAAGCCAGAGAAAGAAACAAAAGGCGTATTAGAAGGAAGGGAGTCAAATTATCCATTCTGGCAGAAGACATGATTCTTACACAGAAAAACCTACAGCCCCCACGAAAAGACTACGAGAACTGGCAGTAATATTCCAGGATACAAAAATTCAACATACAGAAATTAGTGAAGTTTTCATACAGCAGTAATCAAGCTGCTGAGAAAGAACTTGTGAAACAATCCCTTTCACAATAGTTACCAACCCTCTCCCCCCCTTCCTTCCTCCCACATGCCGCACTAGGTTTATATTTACCCAAGAAAGTGAAAGACCTCTGCAATAAAACTTACGAAGCACCCAGGAAAGAAACTGAAGGAAACATAAAAACTTGGAAAGCCTTCCCTTGTTCATGGACTGGACAACTTACTAGTCTTAGAGTGTCCATGCTCTCCAAAGTGATGTAAAAGTTTGATGCATTCTTCATCATTGCTTGGTGAATTTTTGGGAAGAACTGTATGGATATTCCTCAATAAACTGAAAATGAGATGTGGCATGTGATCCAGCTTTACTCCATTACTGGTTCTGTCCTTGGAGGAAAGGAAATCAGTATACCACAAACACACCTCGAGTCAATACTTAAAAACCTGTCTACGATAGTGTAGATACGGACTCAGCCTGGTGCCCATCAGCAGATGAATGGGTGAGGGAAATAACAGGATATATACAAAATGGAATATTATTTAGCCGTGGAATAGAATGAAATCATGTCACTTGTAGAAAAGTGGGTGAAGACGGAGGACCTTATTTTAAGTGAAGTAAGTAAAGCACAGAAAGACACCTATCATGTGCGTAAGTTTTTAAAAGGTAACTTGAATGGAAAATAATAATTAGTAGATGTTGGCAAGGGGTGGAGTGGATACAGAATGACAGGATTAGGTTAGTGCATGCTCTGTCTATTGAAATCTCAGACTGTGAGCCCCATTACTATGTAAAAATAATACATGTTAAAATTTTAAGTAAATAAATACATCAGTAAAACTTAAAAATCGAAATCTAAGCATTCTGCCATGCTGATTACCGTCTGGTTAGTTTATTTTGACTGCTAAGTGAGGGCATGTTTTCGTGAAAACTCTTGATGCTTGTTAGCAAACAGTATCATCTGGTCGCTGAAGGGTTAATCATTTATTCTAGTCTTCCTATCTGGCTTTGTTTTTGCCAGTACTTTCAGAAATTCCAAGCAGGCTGCTTATTTTCTTGAGCCTGGATGCACTTTCCACTAGTTCAGCTCTGCACGGCACTCAGGACTAGTTTTCTGGGAGTCTGCTGTTGGTGTGTTGCTACTGGTTACACCAGCAGGGGTGTTTTGGGTCAGGTTTGTCCAAATCTAAAGTTGTTTTTTTGTTCAGAATGAACCAGGAGAGGAGCACTGGGAAGAATCACCATGAATGGGCCAGTCCTGAGATCTGGAGCAGTCCTAAGACCAAAGGGGTCTTACTGGCACTGACTCTCACCTGACCTGCCTCCAACTTGGGACCAGATCAAACCATCCAAGATAAAGTTATTCCCCTGCGATGAGGGACTTTCTTTAGCCAAAATGGTTAATTGGCAAAATCTTTTGAGGAGACTCTTCAGAGACAAACGGTCTGGAGACAAAGCGGGAGAGCTATCACAATCCAGATCGAGTCACCTGTGCCAGACTTCACAAAAGTTAACCAAAGCCAAGAGGATTTTTTAAAAAAGTGTTCTTACCCATGCTTACTACATATCCAAGCTCTAGCAGGCACCCCTCACAGAGGGCAAACTCATACTTTTTTGCCAAGTCCTTCTAGAGAGAAAAGTGACTATTGCTATCAGGCTCCAAATGTATCTTTTAATAGTTTATGCTCATGGAATTATTTTTAAATGGGTTCCACTACACAGTTTATTTAACTGGATACATTTACTCCCTCTGTTTTCTACTTTATAATAATGTTTATAGTTTTAGACTTAAACAAGTACTTTTGATTTAGCTGTCACTCCTCTGTCCTGTTCTGTACTAATTTTATCACTGCCCCCAAAAAACCCAATTCCCTCAAGCTTTAAAAAAAAAAAAAGTTCAAACATAAAAAAATTATAAGAGGTACTTAAACTGCTTTTGCTGAAAAGCACTGACTCCTGACTTGGGTCCACAAATTAACTAAGAATAGGAAAAAACATGGCATCTCTCCACTTTGTATCTGTCTTTGCTCTGAGCAATTCTCTCTGCAATCACCTTGGAAATAAGGAAGGACAAAAAATAAAATCTTCATGACAACAGACTCACACTACCCCAATAGTAGATCCTTCTCAGGATGGACCACCCCCCCCCCCCAGATACAACCCCAAAACCTCTGCCAATACAAGAACTGAAACACTGGTCAGCTGGAACACACCTGATGATCTGTGGCTGGAACTATTTAACCATGCAAACCTTTGTCCCCGCACCCAGTTTTTTGTAGGTTTACTACAGCCCGTGTCTACCCCAAAGATTCCTTGGTTTTACTTCTCAAGCTGATAACCATTGGCCCATGTGTATGTATCTGTATGTCTCACTTTTGTCTCCCAAAGGCTACATTCCTTTACACAGGTCAACGCTCAAAACCATGTTGACAGTGTGCTCATACTTCGACAGAAAAATGCTGTTTTATGTCAACCAGTCTGAGGTCATTCGTGATGCCACTGATACCTCAGAAACAGGTGGCCAGTCTCTGGCAACAAGCAGCAGTTGACTGGAAACAGTGACTTGCCTGGGCTAACTGGATGCTGTGAAGACCCTCTGCTGGGACCCCCTTAATTTTTTCTGCATTCTGCTATTGGACCTAGTTTCTTGTATTTGTCCATTGGAAGGTATATATAAAGAAACACTGCAGGGGTGGGCAGCGGTGGCTCATGCCTATAGTCCTAGCTACCCAGGAGGATCACAAAACCCTTCACAAAAAAAGAAAATGGGCCAGTGGAGTAGCTCAAGGTGTACGCCTTGAGATCAAGCCCCAGTAATGAAAAAAAAAATTTTTTTTCAGTCAGTTTTTATAGATGTTACTTGAGAACAGAAAAATACTAAGATAGACATTATTATAGATACAGAGAATTAAGTTTCAGTTTTACATCAGCACACTAAATTGTAACCTTAGATAAGTTTTTAGGCAGTTTTTAAATTATAGTCAACTTAAACACACACATAAAGTTGATAGTCCCCCCCCCCAGTGGTATACTGGGGTTTTACATTTAGATTTTTTAAGTTTTATCTCCCTGGTAGGTCATCTTCCCCCTTACCCTCCCCCCACCCCCCCACCCCCGACTACATTATCAGAACACGGACTTGCTTATTTCTTTCTTTGGTCTTCCTCGCTGTTACAGTAGCAAACTTTTATTGAAGGGAAAAGAAGGTATAGGTGCCACGAAAGAGAAGGCAGTGAGCTCCGGCAGATGTCACAGAATCCCAGATCTCTTTTTAAAGGGCAGTTTATAAGTTTTAAGGGCAAGGGATAGGAATAATCTGGCCAGTCTTTGCAGGAGGGATTTTGGATAACTGACAGGTACTATTCACAAGGTCTTGTTACATGACATGGCATTCTGCCTATGTGCATATGCTAATAATTGTATGTGTGAGATGAAACCAATAGTCAAAGGTCTTAAGTGGATAGCTTTACCTGAGAGGTCAAATTGAAGACCGATTTCCCTTTACTAGGCATGCACCGTTTTCCAGTCTGAACTGGCCAAGAGCCTCCCTTGTCTTTTGGGGAACCTACTGCTGCAACGGAATTTACAATTGAAAAAGAATTTGCAGTTGCAGTGACCATTAGAGGAGATGTCCCAGGATGATACTGGGCAGGGACAAGGAGGAATTCAGCGTGGAGCGAGCTTTTGCTGAGGTGTCCCGTGATGGCTTTTTTCTTTCCCTGTTACTAGCCTGCCCCAAGTTTCCCCTGTTAGACAGTGTCTCAAAAAATCTTTTCGGGGGACTGTTGAGGGAGGGGACGTATCTATCCTCTGCATCTGTTTTTGAAGCTGCCAAGGCGCTACAGACCCTGATAGAACTTACCTATCACGGAAATTGCACGTCTGTCTCTTTCTCTCAGGACTCATTTGGTCACCAGATGGTTCCTGACATCTGAATCTTTGCCCAGCATGCTCATGTCTGCTCATGGGGATCTCAGCCATTTGCAGAGATGAACAGATGCAACAGAACCCTCTTGCATCAAGACTTGAGCCTTAAAGGCCTTGATTCTAGAAAAGATAGATCTGGTTAGCAAGTTCAGCAGGCAAGGCCCCGACGAATAGAAGCATCAGAAGGGACCTTACCAGAGGCAACAGCTAGGATGCCCAATTCAGAATCTTAAACCATGATCCCCAGGATTTGGATAATAGCTGTCAACTTGTGGAAGCCCTGTCAGCTAACTTTTTTGCTGTCTTTCTGCTTAAACTCAGGTGATTTTACACTAAAACAACATTCTTTCTTCAGGAAAATCTACCTTTCACAACTGTGAGAGGATTTAATCTTCTCCTGTTTTGAAGAATGACAGCTGCCAGAGAGTCATTTTGACTCTGAAGCATGACCAGTGTTTTTGCTTTTTTCTTCCAGGCTGTCGGAAAAGTCTTTGGGTAATTATCGATAATATAAGAGGGTACCTACTTCTGCAGTTATCCCCATCCCATATAGGAGAGGGATGAACTGAATGGCCCTTTTTTGTCTGGGGGACTTAAGGACTGATTATTTGGGCGCATTGTCTCCATTAGTGGACAGGTGTACCTGGCTACAGGGATGCCTGTCCAGTTAGAGGGTAAACATCGATAGGACTTAGTCCCACCCAGGAAGAAGACTCCTAACGACTATCAGAAGTTGAGCTCTGTGGAAAACATAAGAGCAAATTTATATTTATTATTCTCATTTTCCCATGTGACAAGGTTTCAGCCAAAGTAGCCCCAGTAGTTTTACTTTCCCAGTGGTGGGGGTGGGGTGGGGCGGGGCAGGAGATACATCTTTTGGTGTCCAGAGGAAGCCACTCTGGGATTGTTGCATTTGGGAAGTGACGAGTAGTCAATGATGAGTGACTCTTCACAGTTCTCCCAAGAAGAAATTACCTGTGCATCTAATGCACAGAGCATATTTTGGCAGTCACAGTTTGCTGTTGGACTTTTTTGTGTGTATTTTGTTTAATTTATTTGTTTCTTTGGGGGACTAGTGTTTTAACTCAGGACTTTGGGCTTGGCAGGGCAGGTGCTGTTCCGGTTGAGCCATGTCTCCAGCCCCACTCGAGGCCTTTTTTGAGGTTTTTGAGATTTGGAAATTATAGAGATCATTTAGAATTACAGATTGGATAGGCTGGTCTCCTTGACATCTTGGGTAAAGGGACATATTGCTGAGGTCCCACAGTCTTTCTGTAACTGGGAGGACCGTGCACTCGCTAGAGAAAGGCACAGCCAGCAACTCTTGGCTAATTCAGGGTTTGTTTTATTTAGAAGTTGGTGTGTGATATTTAGGGTAGTTAGTTGATAGGTAGAATTAAAAGATACCGCTAAGGGATGACTTAACACCAGGTATTAGTCCCAGGAGAAAAACAGGCTGAACAGTTGAAGGAGGAGTCTTAAGAGTTTTGGGGTAAACAGGACAGTTGAATTTTGGAAGTGGGTTGGGAGAGGCCTAGGCACAGCCGGGTAAACCATATCAGAAGTATGCCTAAACGGAGAAGTCCTCGGTGTGGGACCCATTGTGTGTGGAAGAGGAGTGAACGGAATAGGCATATAAATCTCTTACGGATTTCCTGTGGTGAAGCTTCTTGGTCCCTCCAGAAGAGATGTTTTAGGCCTTCTATTGGCTTGCAGGAGTAAATGTCCTCAGGCTGTACTTGGTCAGCAGAAGGTTCCCCTGTCACTTGCTTAGCCTTGGAAAGATGAATCCTTCTATCCATTCCTTGTAGTTTGATGGCCATGGGAAAGGCCAGTATCACTGGGTAGGGACCCTTCTAATTGGGCTGGAGTTGATCAGCTGGGGTTCCTTCTTTCCAGGACTTGATCAACACCTGTTTTCCTTGTTAATTCTGAGGTCCTCCTCTTTTTTTTTTTTTTGGGCGGGGAGGAGAGGGGGCAGTAGAACCTTGTTTCTCAGTTCCTAAGATTGCTTGATATGTTTCGAGGTCTTTTTTATATCTTAGAAGATTTTTCCATCAGGATCTATCACCAAGTCATTGGCGAGACATGGCCTCCCTCAGAGCATTTCAAAGGGACTTAGATGGATCTTGAAGGCCTTCCCTATCATGGAAACCACAACTTTGACCTGCCTCTTTTCCTTACTCTGTCCCTTACAGACCAGAAAAGCAGTATACATCATCTCAGCTTGGTTTTGTTATTCTGTGGTCCCAAGAACAATTTCTGAAGTATGCACCCGATATCTGGGACAGACTGAGTACTGGCCCAGGAGGGCAGCACCCTCTCTAGAGGTGGGATCATTGCTGGTGTACGTCCTAAAAGCTTCCTTCCTCTACACACTGTCATAATATGGCATAGGATAGGGCTTTCTTTCTCTTTCTGAAAAATTCTCCCTACACTGTCATAGTTTACAGGCTTAACAATCCTTGATCTCATTCCAAGAAAGATTGCCTCTAGCATGTTAGCTGTCTTTTGCATGCTCCCTGCACCACATCCCACCTGGCATGTGTTGTCCCAACTAGTAGCAGAGGTACTAGCAGTCCCAGGTTGGTGGTCCCGAGAATTTCTGGAAAATGTCTCATCTGCTTTTCTACTGATGGCAGTGAGAATTCTCTCCTTTTCTATGGGAGTGCAGCAGTTAGCCAGAGGAGCTGAGTGCCTCTCCAAGACAGAACAAAAGCCAATGTCAAGAGTTTGGGAACCAGCTACAAATTTATGTAGGCGCTCAGAATACCTCCCCCATTTTTTTTTCTTTTTTTTAAGTGGTGCTGGGGTTTGAACTCAGGGTCTCACAGTTGCCAGGGCAGGCACTCTACCCCTTGAGCCACTCCACCAGCCATTTTATATGTTGAGTATTCTCCAGTTGGATCTCAAATACTGTTTGTGGGGGCCGGCTTTGTACACCGATCCTCCTGAGCTTTGCCTCCGGAGTAGGTAGGATTATAGGCATGAGCCACTGGCTTCTGGCAGTATTTTTATCAGAATAAATTAATTGTGCATAGATGTTTCATTGTGTTATTTTTCATACATACTCTTGTAACCTGCCTCCTGCTTTTTAAAAACAGTATGCAGTGAGTTTCCTGTGCTGTTTTCATATATACAATGTATGTCAGTCATGTTGGCCACCAAGTAACATCTTCCTGCTCCTCTGTCTTGCTGGTTAGTCCTGTCAGAGACGCCCCCTTCTACAAGCTCATGTTCCTGTAACATCGTCATCATCACCAGTCTTAGGTCTAAATTACACATACGAGAGAAAACTTGCAATATTTGCTGTTTTAATTGGGCTCAGCATGGCGATTGCTGTTTCTGTCCTTTTTTTTTTTTTTCTTGATGAGAATGATTTTGATTGGGGTGAGATGGAGTCTCACTGTCACTTTGATTTACATTTCCTTATGGCTAAGGATGTTGAACATTTCTTCATACATTCACTGGTCATTTGTATATCTTCTTTTGAGAGCGGTCTGTCCGTTTCATTTGCTCATTTATTAATTGTGTGATTCTTTTGGTGTTTAAGTTTTTTCAGCTCTTCACATGTTGTAGACATTGATGAATTGTCTGTTGAATAACTTGCAAAGATTTTCTCCCATTCTGTGGGTTGTC
The DNA here is from genome assembly GCF_047511655.1 of Castor canadensis. Taxonomy (NCBI): domain Eukaryota; kingdom Metazoa; phylum Chordata; class Mammalia; order Rodentia; family Castoridae; genus Castor; species Castor canadensis. The sequence continues at coordinate 140,106,632 of NC_133405.1, forward strand.
ATCTTCATTCTGGTAATTCTTTCCTTTGTGTGGAAGCGTCTAAACTTTTGTACTATCTCTTTTTATCAAGTCTTGCTTTTATTGTCTTATTTTTCAGGGCTATTAGAGTCACAGTCAGAAAGTTATTCATTGCCTATACCTAGATCTTCAAGTATTTTCCCTTTATTTTGCTAGTGGTTTCAAAGTTTCAGGCCTTAATGTTAAGATCATTTGATCTACTTTGAATTGATTTTTGTACAGGGTGAGTGATAGGTGTTAAATTTCAGTCTTCTATATGTGGATGTTCAGTTGTCCCAACACCATTTATTGAAGAGGCTGTTTTTCTTTATTTTTGTTTTTGTTTTGGTTTTATCCTGAGATGTGTTTTTCACTCCTTTGTCAGAAGTCAGATGGCTGGTACTTGTGTCAGTTTATTTCTGGGTCTCTGATTTTTTTGGTCTGTGTGTCACTTTTTTTACTCAGAACTAGGGTGGTTTTTATTACTTTGGCTCTGTAGAACATTTGAAGTTGGGTAGTGTGATACCTTCAGCATTACTGTTTTTGCTCAGGATTTCTTTGGCTATTTGGGAACCTTTTATAAGTCTCTATATGAATTCCAGGATTGATTCTCCTATTTCTGTAAGGAATGACATTGGGGTTTTATTGGAATGTCCTTGACTCTGCAGATTGCGCTCAGTAGTACATCCATTTAGACAACAGTAATTCTGACAGTCCATGACTATAGGCGGTCTTTTGCATGGTGGCATCATCCACCCTGATGGGCCAAGTGGGAGGGAGGCAGGGAAAAGGGAACCGCTTGGCCTTAAGACTATTTGCTTGCTTCCGAGGGAGGAGTTTGTGGAAAATTTAACCTAGGCAACTGCTGCTTACAGGTAAATGATGAAGGAAAGGTCATAGAAGAAATCACAGACAGAAGGAGAAAAATCACCCAGGTCCCAGTCCAGACTTGGAAAGGTTTGAACCCCAGAGAATTATTTGGAGGATGGTTTTCAACTTTGGGGGGGATTCAAAACCCTCATAAGTGTTATGCTTTTGATCTTAGGGGCTTGCCTGGTTTTGCCCTGCCTGGCCCCCCGATTGTAAGGTCCGTCTCCAGCCTCATCGAGGTCACAGTTCAGAGAAAAACGGCGTCCCATGTAATTATGCTATGGAAATACGATCCCCTAAATCAAGATGATGCTCTTTGACCCTAGGTGGGTCCAAGCATCAAAGCGGGGGAATGATGTAGCAGGGAGAAGGACCAGCAGAGAAACAGACAGGCCTGTGTTCTGATAAAGTAGCAGGGGGGAAGGGATGGCACAGCAGAGAGATAAAACCAGCAGAATCCAAACGTGAAGAAGGTCATGTAACACTAGGGGTAGAAGGGCACTAGCACTTGCATAGAAACCTTGTTTTTCAATTTTATTGCCTCTATACCTTGCTTGCAAGGGTACGTAAGGTGAGAGCCCTTTGTTCTCAGGGCTCAGCCTTTGGGCACTAGTCCGCTGAGTCTGTGCCGGCACAATAAAGCATGGCTTCCTTGCCTCAGAGTCCCGTGTCTCCGTTCGAGTTTCCCATAACACTCCCAAAACAAGGGCTGAGATAATGATCCAGCCCAAACACGCCTGTGACCAAACTGCTTAAGAACTATGCATACCTCTCTCTCCCCCAATCTCCAGTTTGACTATTTAAACCTATAGCTCTGCGGCAGCACCATGGCAGAGGTGGTAGAAGCTTTCTCCACCAGCCCCCATGATGAAGAGTCTGGATAAAGAAGAGACTAAATACAGAAGAGTCAAAGAGAGGACAGCACAGGAGATACAAAAGGAGGGATAGGATATCTGAAAAACAACAGTGAGTCAAAAAGGTGACAGAGAAAACAGCTTGCAGCACCTGTCCCTGCTCCCCCTGGGTGAAGGGGAAGCCAAAACCTCCAACTCAAGGTAAGCCAAGCAGCTGCTGCAACAGACTGGCCAAACTAGCTCCGGGAGAATATTTATGCCAACCTCAAATCCTAACCCCAATGTGCAGGGATATCGTGAGATACTCATTTTCCCCCTGTGCCACAGGCCAGTTGCAAAACAGGACAACCCCTTTGCTGAGTCTGCCATGTTGAGACACCTGGCTACTGAAAGGCCTTGACTTGCAGCAAGTTGAGAAACTTAAGGAGGCTGAAATAGGGAACTAGAAAAGCCCTGCCTAGCTGCCTGAGGACAATCTCCAAAGCAAAGCACCAAGCTTTTGCTCCAGAGAACGCAGATTATCTGAAGCTCCTTGAAGACCGGCCTCCTTGAAGAATGCCAATTCAGGAAGATTTAAAAAAATCACAGATCAGAGATTGCTGGATTTCCCACCTACAATGCGCTTGTGGAATCCTGCCACCAGAGACAGAACATAACAGGCAGAAAAACTGCAAAACCTCCCAAAGGTCAGAAGCCCCATCCAATCCTGCCACAAAAGCCCCACTGAATAATAAGGTCAATTTAAAAACCAAACACACAGCCCCCACTAACCGAGAACTCCAATTAGAGTAGCTGCTTGATTGCAAGCCAGAAGCAACAAGCTCCTGACTGAGCAAATCTGAGATTTAAAACATTGTAGCCTGGCGTCATTACAGGTCTGTAAACCAGTGTCTGCTTGGCAGTCTGCCAACAGAGGCAGACAAAAAGAGAAGGATGTACTGACTTAAACTATCTGAAAATCAGCAAAAGGCACAGAAGGTGGTGGCCCTGCCCTCTCAAGCTATCTGCCCCCCAAACTCACAGAAGGAGTGGCCTTGCCACTCCACATTTCCACAGGAAGTCTCACCACCACCAGTTCCCCATCTTCAGAGGCCATGGAGACCCAAAAAACTCACAGGGCTCTTCAAGAGAATTCGCCTGGAATGGATAAATCACACTGGCTCAGCGGCACTTCCTTGATGCCCGTGCTACACCCAAAGCTACAGGTACAACTCAGCCTTTCTGAAGCTGTTTGCAAAACAACTGGGGCAAGAAGGACAAACATGTATCTCTCCAACAAGAAACAGAAGTGGTTTTGTTTGCTTGTTTGTCTGCGTGTTTGATTCTTGTTTTGTTTTTTGTTTTGTTTTAAATTTTGTCTTTGTTTCTTTGTTTGTTTCCCTTCATCCAATCGGTACTTGTTTGGCTGTTTTTCTCTTCTCTTTTTTTAACCTTGATTTCTAATTGTTGAAATCTTTTTTTTTTCCCTCTAGCTCTCTTTCTTTCATTTACTTTCCCTTCACGCTATCTCCCAAGCCATTCTCTATTTCCCAGTTATAAATATATAGAGCTCTCTCATACCATTATCTCTTACATCAACCTCCCCCTTCTCATCATCCCACTTCCCTACCTTCCCCACACCCAACCCCCACAAAGACTCAATTTCCAGTCCTCACACCTTTCAACCTGGTTAAAATGATCTTTCCCAGATCATTGCTCTGGGAAACAGAATTTTGCCCCCATGCAACCTTACTGGGGAGACAGATAAGGGTTCCAATTGTTCCTTACTTGTTTTATTGCTGAACTGTTAATCTTGCTACTGTGGTAGGTTCTCTACTCACCCAAGGAAGAAAAGGAGACTTAAGATCGACAGATGTGTAAAACACAGCACAGTAATTTAAACATGAAAACCCACGGAAATGTCTCAATTCCAACATCTGAATCCAAAGATAATGAACTGGACAAAATGTCAGAGAGAGAATTCAGAAGACTACTAATAAAAATTATCAGTGAGCAGAAAGAGGATTCAAATAAAGAGATAAATGAAGTTCGAAAATTGATCCAAGACTTAGACAAGAAAGTCAGCAACACGGAAAAGGAATTCAGTAACAAAATGGAAATCATGGAAAATAACCAAGTAGAAATGCTAAAAATGAAAACCTCAGACAAGATCAAACAGAAGAAAGAATATTATAGGTGGAGAACTAGATCGAGGAATTACTTCATGCAAACAATCATAAAGATTAAAAAAAAAAAATGACACACAAGAACTCTGGGACACAAACAAAAGACCAAACCTGAGAATTCATGGGATGGAAGAAGGAGATGAAATACAAACTAAAGGCACAGGAAACTTACTTAATGAAATCTTTAGCAGAAAATTTCCCAAAATCTATAAACGATACAGACACTGGAGGCATTTGAAAATCCAAATAGACGTGATCAGAAAAAGAACAACCCCATGATACATCATAATTAAAATGTCGATCCTAGAGAACAAAGAAAGGATATTGAAATCTTCATGAGAAAAATGACAGCTTACATACGTAAGAATCACCTGAGACCTCTCAGCACAAGCACTGAAAGTCAGGAAAGCAAGCAGCAATACAATTCAGGCTCTGAGAGAGAGTACCTGACAACCAAGAATACTTTATCCAACAAAGCTGTCCTTAAGCCTCGATGGAGAAATAAGGCTCTTCCAAGACAAGAATAACTTAGAGCAGTTCAATGTCCATCAATCCTGCATTATGAAGGACACTCAAAGGAATGATTCACATGGAAGAGAACAAGAAACAATCACAGATAAGAGGAGAGGCTAGGAAAGAATAAAACTCAAAATGGCTACTGACAAACCTGCAACAGTTAGGAAAGTAGCAAGCATGATCAACTCAACAAACAAGTAAAACCCAAACCTGAACAAAGCCAAAAGTAAAGAACAGTCAACATGACTGCAATAAAAACACAGGAATCAGTAAACAACTCTCAATCACAACCCTAAATGTAAACGGACTTAACTTTCCAATCTAAAAGACATGGATTGTCTGTTTGGATCAAAAAAGCAAGATCCAACAATTTGTTGTCTACAAGAAACACACCTCACAACCAAAGACATAAACAAAGTAAAAGGTCAGCGCAAGATTTCCCAGGCACGTGGAAACAGAAAGCAAGCAGGAGGAGGTATTCGCCTATCAGACAAAGCAGATTTTATGCATAAATCAGTCAGAAGAGATAAAGAAGATCACCACATACTAATAAAGGGAACAATCCAGCAAGAAGTTATGACAATTTTAACTACATATGCACAGAACATCAGTGCCCCCAAGTTCATAAAACAAACACCTGTGAGCTTAAAGCAACAGACAGGACCAGATACAATCACAGTCAGAGATCTCTCTTCCATGGACAGAACATCCAGACCAAAAGAAAAGGAAAAAAAAAAAATCAACAAACATATCCTAGAACTAAACAATACCATAGATGAAAGTGGAACTTAAAAGACATTTGTGAATTTCATTGTACACATTTGTCTCAACAGGCCATGGAACTTCCTCCAAAATAGATCACATCCTAAGTCATAAAACAAACCTCAACAAATACAAAAATAATTAAATTTTAAACAATTCCCTGTATCCTAACAGACCATAACAGAATAAAATTAGAACCCAATAGCAAGGAAAACCACAGAAACCATTCAAATACATGGTGACTGAACAATACACTTTTGAAGGACAATGAGTCAAGAAAGAAATTCCAAGTTTCACATAAAAATGAAGACATAACTTACCCGAATCTGTGGGACACAGCCAAAGTAGCCTTCAAAGGGAAGTTTATAGCCATGAGCACCCACATCAGAAAATTAAGAGAGACCTCAGATAAATAATCTGATGATACATACACCTCTCAGATTCTTAGAAAAACAAGAGCAAGCCAATGCCAAAAGTAACAGAGAGAGACTGGTGGGTGTATTGTGTATTCACATATTAAAATGGAAGAACTGAAAACTTGTTAAAATTGTTCTAAGAAGGGGATTAGAGGGGCGAGGGAGAATGATGGCCTGGGTAAATCTAACTAAAATATATTGTAAGCACATATGTAAACATCACATCACAATGTATCCAGCTGAACAAATACAGTATATGCTAATAAAAAAATCAAAACCAGGTGCCAGTGGCCCAGGCCTGTATTGCTAGCTACTTGGGAGGACAAAAGTTCGAGGCCAGCCTGGGAAAACAGTTCCAGAGACCTCCATCTCCAAAATTACCAGAGCAAAATGGACCGGAGGTGTGGCTCACACATTAGAGTGTCTGCTTTGCAACCTCAAAGCCCTGAGTTCAAACCCCAGTTCCACCAAAAAACAGGAGTGAAGGAAATAGGGTAAATTGAAAGAAATAAAAGGGTACAAACAGGAGAAAAGGTCAAATTATAGCTATTTGCAGGTGACAAGATCCCATAACTAAAAGGTACTAAAGACTCCATCAGAAGACCCTTAGATCTGAAAGGGTCAGCAAAGTGACAGCATCCAAAATCAAATTAGAAAAATTAGCTTACACATCAATAATGAATCACTGAAAAACAAGTCATGAAAACAGTACAATTCCTAATAACCATAAATAAGTAAATGCATACATACATTTATGCATGTTTATGCCTAGGCATAAACTTAAAAACATTATCAAAGATCACTACAAGGCCAAGTACGAAGCACCAAACATAGAAACTGAAGAAGATACTAGAGAATCAAAAGACCTCTCACATTCATGGACTGGCAGAATTTCTAAAGTGTAAACAGCCATACTGATGTAACAGTCCAAGGAATACAGGTTTACTATGAAGACTGGCAGGGGAGATAAGATCCAAACCTCGCCCAGATGACCCACAGGTCACACTTTCATGGTTAACACTTCAGTTCTTGTCCCCTGCATCATACAAAGTGGGGAAGGGGTGCAGAGTGAAGGCAGGTAACCTTTGAAGTGTTTTTCCTACGTAAGGCTTCATGAATATTACTTCTATCTCATGCATACACTTATAACAGAAGTGAATTATGGTGAGGGACATGTGCAGACAGAAGTTAGTTACTGTAACATTTGGCTGTCAAACAAATCTGCTAATTACCTTAATTCCACCCAGGTTTCTCCTGCCAGCCTGATCTGAACCAAGTAGAAGCCAGAGAGTAGCCAAGCACCATTGGCTCACAGCTATAATCCTAGCTACTCAGGAGGCAGAGATCAGGAAAATTGAGGTTCAAAGCCAGCTGGGGCAAATGGTTCTCAAGACCCTGTCTTGGAAAAAACACACACAGACACACAGACACACAGGGCTTGGTGGAGTGGCTCAAGGTAAAGCCAGCTGGGGCAAATGGTTCTCAAGACCCTGTCTTGGAAAAAACACACACAGACACACACACACACACACACACAAAGGGCTTGGTGGAGTGGCTCAAGGTAAAGCCAGCTGGGGCAAATGGTTCTCAAGACCCTGTCTTGGAAAAAACACACACAGACACACATACACACACAGACACACAGACACACACACACACACACACACACACAAAGGGCTTGGTGGAGTGGCTCAAGGTAAAGCCAGCTGGGGCAAATGGTTCTCAAGACCCTGTCTTGGAAAAAACACACACAGACACACACACACACACACACAAAGGGCTTGGTGGAGTGGCTCAAGGTAAAGCCAGCTGGGGCAAATGGTTCTCAAGACCCTGTCTTGGAAAAAACACACAGAGACACACACACACACACAGACACACACACACACACACAAAGGGCTTGGTGGAGTGGCTCAAGGTAAAGCCAGCTGGGGCAAATGGTTCTCAAGACCCTGTCTTGGAAAAAAGACACACAGACACACAGAGACACACAGACACACAGACACACAGACACACACACACACACACACAAAGGGCTTGGTGGAGTGGCTCAAGGTATAGGCCCCAAGCTCAAACACCAGTGCCGCAAAAAAAAAAAAAAAAAAAAAGCCAGACAGATCCCCGACCACAGTGCTCTTGATCTGTTCTCCCTTCATAGCATTACTTTCACCTTCTGCTTTCAATAAACTTTGCTGTTTTGCCCCACACTCCTTATCTCTTGGATTAATTCTTTTTTATGACTCCATATAAGAGCCTAACATGACTCCCAGGCCCTGGTAACAACATTACTAAATATATTCTAGAGACTCAATGCAATCCCCATCAAAATTCTAGTGACATTCTTCACAGAAATAGAAAACAATCCCAAAATTCATCTGGAAATATGAGACTGAGACGCTGAGGAGCTAAAGCAGTACTATGCACAAACAGCCCCTGCAAGAGCTATCCCAATTCCTGACTTGAAACTATAATCCAGAGCATGGTACTTGTACAAAAACAGACAAACCAATGGAATAGAAGATCCAGAAGTACATACATGCAGCTGCAGCGTGTAGCCATGACATACACTGGGAGGAAAGGGCCTCTTTAGGAAGTGGTCCTGGGAAAAGTGAATACACACACATGTAGAAGACTGAAACTAGAATTCTGTCTCTCACCCTGTGCAAAAATTGACTCAAAGTGGGTCAAAAACCACATGGTATGTAAGTACACGGAGACGTATTATTCAGCCATAAGGAAGAAAGAAATTATGTCACTGGGGGAAAGTGCATGGAACTGCAGAACATCATGTTAGCTCATAGAAGCCACACTGGAGAATAGTTACCACATGTTTCCTCTGACATGTGAATTTTTAGCAAAAGTGAAACGAAATAAAAGACGGCACTGTTAGGTCTGTGGAAGGAGAAAAAGGGATTGGGAAAGTGTGGAGAGGAAAGGGAAAGAAACTGATCAGTGGTGGCTCATGCCTGTGATCCTGCCTACTCGGAAGGCTGAGATTGGGAGGGTCACTGTTTGAGGGCAGCCCTGGCAAGAGAGCTCATCTCCAAAATAACCAGAGCAAAACAGACAGAAAGTATGGCTCAAGTGGTAGAGGGCCTACTTTGCCAGCGTGAAGCCCTGACTTCAAACACCAGTCCTACCAAACAAACAATGCTGGGGCAGGAGAAGCACAAGTTCAAGGCCAGCTGGGGCTTCACAGTGAGTTCAAGGCCAGTCTGATCATAGCATGACCCTGTCTCCTCCCTCCAAATAAAGAGTGCAAAACTTTAAAAAAGCAGAATGAATATCTGAGAAGTATAAGACAATTACACAGAGAGCAAAATCCTGTAACGGTAATAGAAGAAGGAACAGAAAGTACACACACACAAGGTTTGCAGAGAGAATTTCAATGATCAGAAACCCAGTCACAGATCAGGATGGGTAGAGACCTTGGCATAACAGCTGCCAAAAGAAATGAGGAAACTGTACCTGGAAATACATTCAAAACAAACAGGAGAAAAAAACCTTAATGCAAGGCATAAAAACACTTTGCCTATAAAAAAGCATCTATGTCTTATTCTCAGGAATCACACAAGCAAGAAGACCCAGGAGCAATATAATAAATGTGCCAAGAGAGCAAATACACACTAAACTACAACTTACATCTTGTCAATTGTCCTTTCAAAGGGAAGCAGAAGTACAAGGATGATAATCTTCTACCTTTAATTTACAAATTAAAAGGAATTCTAACCAGACACTGGGCAAGAAATGCTAAAAAGACACTTGTCAGAGAGAAGGGAAAAAAATAACTTAACTGATTTAAGAAATTTACCTAAACTAATAATAATAAGAATATATTCAATGATCACAGTTATGTGCAAGTGAAATAAATGAAAGTGACACAAGGGACAGGAAGGAGGAATCAGAAATATTTTGCTACGTTAGGCACTTGCACTATACTTTTGAAGTGGTATAGTACATTTAAAAGTGAACTTAGATTAGTTGTATATGTGTATTTCAAATTTCAGGCAACCACTTTGAAAAGTTTTTCAAAGAAGTATAATTTCTGCAAAACAGAGAAATATGGTGTCATACGCAATACACCCCAGTAAAACAAAAAGGTTAAAGGAGCAGAAGACAAAAATAGGGACTCAAGACAAGGTTACCAAGCCAACAAAACACAGTAACAAATAAGGTAGAAATTAATCCACGTGTATCACTTTATATCACTTTAAGTGTCCGTGCTCAAAATATGCTGCCGGAGTGACTCAACTGGTAGAGCACCTTGAGTTCAAACCCCAGTACCGCCAACAACAAAAACAAACCAAAAAGTCAAAGATTTTCTGGCTAGAAAACAGACTGCACTCTGCATGGTCTACACAAAGGACTTTACATACACTTCATATGTGCAGATCAACGATAAAACAATGGAAAAAGCTCACCGTGCTGACACAAGCTGAAGAAAGGCAGGGTAGCTCTATTAATTTCACACTGAGGAGATTTCAAGCAAAGCAAAATTGTAAAAGTTATAGAGGGGGGCATTGTATAAAAGCAATTATCCAAGTACTTCTAAGAATTCTGACATTGCTGTGCCACACAACAGAGTTTGAGGCAACCATGAAGCAAAACTGGTAGAAATGCAAGAAGAAATAGATGAAGCTGCTATTATAGGTGGCTACTTCAATATCTCTTTTTATCAGAAATGAATAGCTCCAGCAGACAGAAAATTAGGGTTGAACACACCACCACCATCAACCAACTGCATATAATTAATACTGGTAAATTACTTCATTCAACACCAGTCCAGTACATATTCTTTCAAGCACACATGCAACATTCACCAAGAAAGACCACTTCTGGGCCATAAAACATTCATTAGTAAATTTAAAGCAACAGATATTATGAACATCCACACTCACACCACAGAAAGATTAAACCAGAAATCACTAACTGAAACCTTAAAAGGCTCAAACTATGTAAAGACTGAACAACACACTTGTGAATAGTACATAAATCAAAGAAGAAATGTCAAGAGAAAATAAATATTTTGATCAAAATAAAACCTAATTTATCAAAATTTGTAGGAAGTGGTGCTTACAGGGAAATTTATAGCATCAAGTACATATATTAAATACGAAATTATTAAAACCAACAACCTAAGATTCTAACCTTAGAAACACTTCTAAAGGAGTAAATCAAGTCCTAATAAATGTCAATTAGGACACAAGTCAAACTAATTTAAAAAAAAATCAGCACAGAAAGTCGGTAAAACAAAAACCTAGTCATTTGAAAAGATGGGGCTGATTAATACTAGAAATGAAAGATGCCACTACAGAGATCCCATGGCCATTAAAAAGATAGGAAGTAGCTGGGCATAGTGGCTCATGCATGTAATCTTGACTACTTCTGAGGCAGAGATGAAGAGGATCATGATTTTGAGGACACCTCAGGCCAAAAAAAAAAGTGTTAATGGAACCATCATCTCAGTCAGTAAGCCAGGTATTGTTAAGAGGTTAAGGTTGGTAGGTACGACGCAACTATCTGCTCTTTTCACTCCAAGAAGGAGACAAGTCAAGGTAATTAAGGAGAGACTATATTCTGGAGAGAGGAAGCGCTTCGGAACAAAGCACACAGGGTTGTAAGGTGAAGACTGGCAGGTTTTGAAGGTGAAGGTTTGGCACGGATCCACCCCCTGAACCCCAACCCCTTAGAAATGCCCCCCCTTTCGTGGTTAACGCTTCAGTTCTTGTGGACCCCTGCGTCTGCATCCTGCAAAGTGGAGAAGGGGAGTAGCCGGCTCAAACTAGTTCTGAAGGCACGTGCCGCTCGCTGTAGCCCACCTGGCACCCTTCCTAACCTTTTAAGTGTTTTTCCCTACTTACGACTGCACGAATATTATTTGCCTCTCATGTATATACACTTAAGAGTGAATTACGGGGAGGGGCATGCGCAGTCAGAAATCAGTGCTACAGCATCTGGCTGTCAATCAAATCTGCTAATCACCCTAACACCACCCACAGAACCGCCCAGGTTTCTCCCACCAGCCTGGCGCAAACCACATAAAAGCCAAGTAAGATCCCACAGGACCGTACTCTCCGGCTGTGCAGGTCCAGACGACCATTTGTCTCCTGCAGGAGTTACTTTCACGTTCAACCCTCCTTTGCCCCACACTCCCTTTTTTCTCCGATCAATCCCAATTCCAGACAAGAGCCTGACGCCACCCCCAGATTGCCGGTAACAAAAGTAACAAAAATCACATGCATCAGAGAAAATCTCCATAATGTCCAAAGTCCAACTCAACCCTCCTAGGGTGAGAAAGGGAACCAGAGACAGCCACCAGCTGAGACCCGTGTGAACACAACCACCTGCCAGGGATTTAGATTCTTCACAGACACTAAGCTATGTGAGTGAGGCAGGTGAGAGCTGTGTGCTCCGCGCAACTGAAGGGCTCCAGTGGTGAACGTCGGAGCAGAGTGGGTAGCATGAATCTTAGGCAGAGTATGTCACTCCACTGCTACCTGTTGGGTACAACCCCACTCACAAATGAGAGCCATATCCACTCAGACCTCTGGACTATTCAACAGCAAAATGCTTTGTTAAAGAGAATTGATTGCCCTAGAGTGTGCCACCCAGGAGCCCCTAGGTGATCCCCCCCTCCCTCCCTGTTCCAACCAGGTTGTGAAACTCTGCTGGCACCTGAAGCTACAGGAAAAACCTCTTTCCTGGAAAAACCTCTGTCCTGGAAAAACCTGCCTGGCAGGCCAGAAGCCTCCAGAAGTGAAACCCCACCCGTCTGAACCTGTTCCCATAGCATCTATACCAAGAGAGCCTTCAGAGTGCAAATCACTAGCTAGAGGAACACCTCTAACCACAATAGGGACAGATGTTTGTGAACCAAAGACTGAAGGACAATGCTGGAATGCTGGACACTGAGACATAATCCAAGCACTATCACAACTTCTCTTCGGTGAGAAATGTAACCTTTAAAGCAAAATTTGTTTTGTTCCTTTAAAAAAAAAAAATTTGTCTTCTGTCACAATTTTTTCTTATTAAGTTTCACTTTTTTTTTTTTTGCTGTGTTTGTTTTTTCCCTTATTTCCAAACCATTCTTTATTTCTGTTATAACCATACTGTGCTCATCATACCATTATTTCCTATACCTAATTCCCCATCCCTATTTTTGTACTTCTCTCCTTTTCCCACCTCCATCCCTTACATTACTCAATTCCCAATTCTTCCATGTTCAACCAGTGTTAAGATCCCAGATCATCCCTTAGGAACCAGAGTTTTGTTTGCATACAACCTAGGTAAGGGTTCCCAATTGTTTCTTGCTTACTACAGTATCTGGTTTATGCTGGTTGAGTGGCTCAAGTGGTAAAGCGCCTGCCAAGCAAGTGTGAGGCCCTGACTTCAAACCCCAGAACTGCAAAAAAACAAAAGAAACAAGAAAAATCTGAATTGTTGACCTTGTTACTGCAGTAGGTTCCCCTACCTAACTGAGGAAGTACAAGAGAAACCCAGGCCAACAGATGAGTAAACCACAGCACAGAAATTTAAATACAAAAAACTAAGCCCAAACCACTCAACAACTCAACCACTAAATCCAAGGGCAATAAACTGCATGAAATAACAGATAGGTAAGTCAGAAGTCTACTGTTAAAAATTATTCAAATAAACAGATAAATGAAGTTAGCAAATGAATTTAAGACCTAGACAAGAAAGTTGGCAACATGGATGAGAAATTCAGCAAGGTAATGCAAATTAAAAAGAAGGAAAAAAAAAGGGGGGGGGTAGGGGAAAGAAAACCAAAAACATAAGTAGAAATGTTAGAAATGAAGCCCTCCATAAATCAAATAAAACACAGTATGAGCCGTAATATTACCAGACAAGACCAAGCAGAAGAAAGAATATCAGAGACGGAGGACTTTATCACCAAGGGGGAAAAAAAAAAATCATAGCAGAAAATATCCCAAATCTAGATAATAATATAGACAAAGTCCCTCATGACCAGAAAACAACAACTTCACATCATATAATTAAAATGCCAAGACTGAAGAACAAAGAAAGCATACAGAAAGAAAGCTGCAAAGGAAAAATGGCAGCTTGCATACAAACATAAATATGTAACAATCACCTCAAAGCTGTCAGCACAAACCCTAAAAGCTGGGAAATCATGAAATAGTATGTCGTGCTCTGAGAGAGAATTACGGCAAACTAAAGAATATTATATCCCGCAATGCTATCCTTCAATTTTGATGGAGAAACAAAAACCTTCCAGGAGAAAGGATAAGCTAAAGAAGTTCATGTACACAAACCTACACTGCAGAAGACAATTAGTGAGTGTTTCACACAGTCTCCACAAACACAAGAAACCAGGAAAGAATAAAATTCAAAAGGGATATTGGTGAACCCATGAGAGCCGGGAACGTATAAAGCATGTTCAACTCGGTAACACAAAATACAAACAGAAAAGGGAACCCATAAATCAATCCAAAACATACCGGGTCAACTGCTTTTTGATAATGGCACCCACAAGAGTTGATGAACCAGCTACCCAGAAGCCAGACCTCAAGAAGATCGCACCTCAGCCTTGTGCCTTACCCACCAATAAACCAGGCATGGTGGCAAACCCCTATAATCCCGACTACGTGGGAAGGTATAGGTAGGAGCATCGTGGTCTGACGCCAGCCCAAGGCAAAAACAGGAAACCCTACTTGAAAACTTGAAAAAACTAACACAAGTAATAATGGCTGGGAAGTTGGCTCTTAGTAGTAGCACCTGCCCAGCACGTGCAAGCCCTTAGTTCAAACCCCTCAAAAAAGAACCAATGAAGAATGTACAGTTCCAATAAATGTTCTTGGAAAAACCGGATTTCCACATGCCAAACCAATGAAAACAGACCCTACCCCAAACACAACAAAGAAAACAGAGTGGTTCAGGAGGCAGAGCCCTCGCTCCGCAAGCCTGAGTCTCTTGAGTTCAACCCCAGTAACTGCAAAAGACAAAACAAAACAAAACTAACCAGATACACCTAAAAGTAACGGTAACAGCCGAAAACCAAAAACACTACTAGAAGCAAACACAGGGGAAAATTTCCTTGACGCTGGCCTTGGCAATGTCTCTTGGGTATCATACCAAAAGTTCAGGCTGTAAAGCAAAAATAAACTTACTGCAACTACACCAGAACAAGTATCTGCACAGCAAAGGAAACAATCACCAATCAAAGGATGAGACAAGTGATGTGTACCCTCAGGACTACAGAAAATAAATCTGCTGTGCATTTGGGATTCATGATGACCAGATTTTTAGTTGACCTTGCTAAAAAAGAAACCAGCAACCGTGTGCTGATGCAACTACGTGCAATACTGGATGTTAGTATTATGCATCACAAAACCATCCACAATGTACCTCATATCATCCTTCAGACTGTATACCTTAACGACACACAATAAAGTTTATTGTCTTAAAGGCATCCAATTAAATACAGTAAGAATCTACACGTAGTTACTGCCTTGAAAACTATAAAATGCACATATAATATTGCACATATAATTATCAGAATCAATGCATAATCAATTACCAGTTGGATCTCAGCAGGAATAATCATCAGCATACTGGGTTCAAAGATCAGACCCTAGTGAAGCTGGTACAGAGGTGCAGAGGGTTAAGGAAAACAGGAAGGGATGGTGAGGGACTCAAGAGAACAGCAATACTGAGGAGCTCTCAACAACACCTAGGAAATACTTCTGAATCTGTGAGAACTGCATCTGTCCAGGAGGGACTATGCGCAAGGTTGAGTTCAAGGAGAGAGAAAATAGGCCTTGTTCCTCTTTCCCATTACCTTCTGATCTGCTAATGCTTCCCACTGGCCCATCTTAACTGCTCAGGGAGCCTGGATGATAAATTTAGAGATCAGACACACTCGGGCACAGTGAAAGCAGAGAAGGGATTAGGGCAGGAGGAAACAGCAAGGGAGAGCAACCAGAATACAACCTCAGAAGAAGACAGGAAACAAATGCTTAAACTACTCCTTACAGGTCACAGGAGCCTCACAATGTGGCCTGGGATTTGAATCTAGGACTTCTACCTCCAAGTACAGGTCCCAGCTGGACTCGATTCCTGTCTAGAATCTAAAGAACATTCTACTGTTCTCTGTCAAACATATCCCTCTCTATTGGACTTTTATTCTGCAAACTAATTCTGCTTTGTTTTAACTATAAACGATTTTGTCTTTCTTTCAGGGGATTTTTGTTATTGTCGTTGAGGTTGTCTGCAGGGGTAAGAGACTGAACTCAGGGCCTTGCACATAATACGCAAGCTCTCTACCATTAAGCTATAAACCCTAGGCCCAGTACCTGAAGTTTGGGGGTGGAGGCAGTACTGGAAATTGAAGTCAGAACCTCGCCCTTGCTAGGCAGGAGCTCTACCACTTGAGTCCTACCCCCAGCCCTTCAGGCTTTAGTTGTTTTTCACAGGGGGGTCTCAGGCTTTTGCCTGAGCCGGCCTGGACTGCAATCCTCCTACCTGTGGGGTAACAGGTGGATACCACCACGCCTGGTTTATCTGTCGAGGTGAGGCTCTTGCTAGCAACTTTGCCCAGGCAGGCCTCAAATCAGGTTCCGGCCAATCTCCAACTCCCAAACAGCGGGGATTACAGGCAAGAACCAACACGGCCAGCCCCTCAGCTCCCTAAAATTTTAAGGTAAAACTCACGTAATATAAAAATTACCCATTTTAAAGTGTGCGATTTAGTGGCATTTAGTATATTCACAATGATGCACAGTCATCACCACTCTGCAATTCTTAAATATCTCCATCACCCAGTTAAAAACCCCTACCCATTAAAATTTTGTTTTCTCCGACCCCGGAAGTCAGGAAACCACTGACCTGCTCTCTAGCTCTATGACCCACCATATTATGCAGCCTCTGCACAGATTGCAGTTTCAGACTGATGGTGTTTTTCCTTTCCTTCTTCTCTTTTGCAGGTACTGGGGACTTAAGTCAAGGCAAGTGCTCTATCACTTAAGCCACACACACACCGCCTCCCCCCGCTCACCCCAGCCCTTTTTGCTTTTAGTTTTTCAGACAGCATTTTGCACCTTTTCCTGGCACCAGCCTCAGGCATAGCCTCTGCTCTCCAGCAAAGCTGGGAGGAGAGGCCTGTGCACCACAGTAACAGAGCTTTTTAAATCATGCATTTCACTGTTTTTGTTTTGTTTCGTTTTCCTGGTATCGTTCAATAGTCTGACCCTGTGTTCCTCACCCCAGCCTACTAAGAGTGTATGCAAGGGAGAAAATAACTTACATTTGAGGGACTGAAAAGACTGGAGAGACTGACTGACTCATCAGAAAGATTCTGTGGGAAAGAGATACTGAAAATATCTTTCTTACACACCATGTTAAGTCACCAGTCTATATTTTACTTTAAGTGGATTGATTTCACAGTGGGAAGGAACTACTAGGCTGAATGTTAGACATTAATTGCTAGGAGACAGAAGTCATCTTATGATGTCATAGCTGCTCAGCTTGGGAACCATTATGATGGATTAGGTGAGTCTGTGCAGATCTACTGGCGCAGCATTTGTGAAGCTGCAGTGTTCAAAACCATGCAGATAAGCGTAGCTAAGGAAAAATTTACTTGAGATGGCACAGGTATCTTTAGAACCTCCAGATGGTTCTCCCAAGGATGAGTCCACTGGTTCAGAGACCCCCGTCACATCTTCATTGTGTGGTCACACATCCACTGAGGACTCAGATTTAAGGTCTATTATTGAGGAAAAGGCTTTTCAGGCTCTGTCTCAGGGTTCCCTGATAAAAAGACCACGTCTCACTTTTTGTGTCTCTGAACCAAATGACGACAATGACTTTCTTTCCCTGACTTTTCCCAAAAAACTTTGGAAAATAGTACACAGTGACAAATTTAAGTCTATTTGGTGGGATGAAGATGGCACTTCTATAGTGATTAACGAGGAACTCTTTAAGAAAGAAATTTTGGAAAGAAAGGCTCCTTTCAGAATATTTGAAACTGACATTATGAAAAGTTTTGTTCGACAGCTTAATCTTTATGGATTTAGTAAAATGCGGAAAAATTTTCAAAGATCTGCTTCTCTAGCCGACTTCCTGGCAGAAGAAAAAGAAGTCTCTACCTTAAACAAGGTATTCATTTACATTTCCTCACTTACTAATTATGTACTAATTATGTGATTTTATTTTGTACGTCAATTCATGTGTTATTACATGGAGTAACACCAAATTTGGAAAGTATATGATATTAATGTTAAAATCAACTTTTTCAAATTAATTTGCAAACTAAGGACACACTGAGCATTAAACATTTAGGGTTTTAAGAGATTTTGCTAGCAAATTTGACCCTAACCAGTGAACTCTGGATAAAGGGATTCAGTAACAGTTGTACTGACTGTACTACAAATATACAGCATGTATAGTCACTTGAAGAACGATCATATTTGAATGCCGGTTTCCCAGTAAGTACATACTAAGAGGTTCAAGTAGGTTAATGAGATTCACTGCATGGGCTGAAACTAAAATCTGTGATTTCATACAGTAGGCTTGTTACTGTCTCTTGGTTATAAAATGTCACTAAGTAACATTGTCCTTTGGTTTCAGTTACAGTTCTATCGTAACCCAAATTTTAAACGAGGCTGTCCCCAGCTTTTAGTAAGAATGAAACGAAGAGTTGGGATTAAAAATACTTCTCCAGTAACTGCTCCATTAGTTCCAGATCCCCACAAGAAGCACCTAAGAGCAGGGGGAAATGCGGATAACCATAATTCTGGTTTAGCTGATGAAGCTAGTAGAGAAAGTTTATTTTCAACCTCTACAAATTTCAGTGTGCCTCTGATAAAGAAGCCTTCTACCAGTCACAGAATTGCTAACACAACCGACCTAAGGACAAGTGACTTTTCTCCTCCATCAATTTCAGCTAAACCATCAGAACAAAGTGTCACAGATCAGCATCCAATTTTCAATCGTTCACCTCTTTTCATAGGCACTCACTGGGCAGCTATATACTCAGGCAAGTGCCCACATTGTGAATTTGAATTTCGTTACAACTTCTTCTTCTAAATACTACATCCTACCTAACTTAGAGAACATGTTTTCTGGACTAATGATGGTGCCTTCTACTTTCCCAATTAGATATCCTGACCTATCAACCAGTGAGGTTTCCGAGTCTAACCAGCTAACAGCAGGCAACCCACGGTACCCAGTGCTCACAATAACTGATACATCTGCTGCCTCACATTCAAATTCAACTGATAAATATGAAGATCAAACATCTTCATTACAGCAACATCTTCCTAACAACAGTCTAGCAAGCGAGTAGCAGATTTTGCAGGATGAATTTCGGCTGACAAATACGTAAAATGTGCCTGTAATTCTCTTATGTGAACAATAAAACTATATGTCCACCATTGTGGCTTCTCTTTCCTTATTTTTCAGAAAATTCAAGAGTAAGATGGTGTTTTATTTCAATGCAGACCACTGTACTATTCATCCTTTAACATATGATCTTCTTAGTCATTTGACAGGAAATGGGTCACACACCCGTCTAACTAAGTAGAGCTATTTTTTAAAATAAAGAAATAATGAGAGCAAAGAAAACTGCAGCGAGGAAAATTAGAGATATAAACTAGTCTGACAAGGGACTAAGGAGGGTATAAATCAGGAAGAGAATTTTAACAACTGGTAGTAACAAGGGCCAGTTTCTTTGGAATGAGGCATTCCAGCTGGTTTGTGCCTTTCAGTTCCTTTCACCAGAGATGACCTTTCATGTTTTCTAATGCACTCTTTTATCATATTGGTACCCTGCTCCATCCCAGGACAAAGTTAATTCCTTGTGCCTGCATTTAACACTGTTTAGGTTCTGAGCCAAGATCCTCACATGGCTAACAAATTCCGTCAAGATCTGGCATCTCTGTACTTTGCAGCTTGTCTATCTGTTCCACCACTGCTCATCTGGAGCTACATTCAGGCAAACTCCTTCTAGCACACCCATTCCCATCTTGTGACTTTTGTCTGTTTCCTCCCTGGGGTTAAACGCCCTCTCTCCTTTGCCCACTGTATTAGTTAGGACGTTGTGTCAGGACAACCACAGTACCTAAGAGAACAGCACTGAGAAGGAAGGGTTCATTTTGGCTCACACTTCCAGGGGATTCAGTCCATCACTGTGGCGCTGCTGTTTCTGGACCTGTGGTGAGGCACAGCATCATGGGAGCAGGGGCATGTGGCAGAGGCTTCTTCACCTAAAAGTGGACAGGAAGCAGAGGGTGAGAAAGAGGAACCCAGGACAAGATACAGCCGCCAAGGAGGTGAGCCTAGTGACCTCCTTCCTCCATCTAGACCCACCCTCCCTAAGTTTCTACCATCACCGAAAAGAGCGTCACCAGTGTACAACATAGAGGCCTGTTGAGAACGTTTCATATTCAAACGCTAACACCTACTTAAGTACTACTTTACCCTTCTCAAGACAGATACCACTTCTTCTAGGAGGTGTTTTTGGTCTACCGTGTTGGTTTCCTTGTCTGTCTTGGACACCCAGTACTGACCTAGGACAGGGCCTTCCACATTCACAAATCCCTTTTCAACGTTTACTGAATACTGACCTAAACCCCCTAAAATCTGCTCGCACTCCCCAAAATGACACACATCTCATGGCACTCAATTATTATTTTTTAATCTGTGCTCTTCCCCATGATCTTTCTTAAAACGCTAGGTCACAGTAGTGTTCAATAGAGGTGGAATGATTTTTAACTTACTGCAACTAACATAACACCTGTTTACCACTTTAAGCAACAACTACCAGGGTCTCTTTACTAGTTGTCAGTTGATTTGCAAATGATGTACACAGTAAAACTTCTAGCAGTACCACCAGAGTCTTTATACCAGCTCACTGATATGTACTGATTATTCCTGTGCTTCTTCCAAAATAAAATGTCTTTTCCATTTTCTGATGTGGCTGGCAAACCCTTTCCCTGAGAGAACCTGCTCTCTACTTACCAGTCCTTTACCTAGAGCACAGCTATAAAGCTTTGTGGATACCACCTGTACAACTTTTAAGCAGCAGCACTGAAGGCCCGGTGGAGTGGCTCAAGCAGTAAAGAGCGCCTACCTAGCAAGCTTGAGGCCCCAAATTCAAACCCCAGTGCTGCCAAAAAGGAAAAAAAAAAATATTTGCTGACAAAAGCAGCATCTATAGCAAAGACTGTACAACACTTCCAGTGTTATGAACCAAATCCCTAACAAGATTCATTCACTCAGCCATCTGGGATGGCTGGGGTTGGAACAGGGTATGCTTTTGGACTCCCAAAACACCTATTGCTACCATCCTTCCAAAATACATGTGTTCAAACTATACCCACGTAAGGAAAGAGTTGGAATCAGTGATCTACAGAAGGAATCCTCCTGTAGATGTCCTGACATCTCATGACACAAGACATTTTCTGCCAACATGACACTAATGTATTATCTCTAGCTCTCAGAACCTTATTTAACTTGGCTCAATAAACATTATTAAATGTTGTCATAAATGAGTGTTTCAAAGTTGAAGCTTAGTCATGAAAAACAGGTGTTATGCTATGACAGAGCAACCATTCAGCACATGTGAGGTCCTGGCTTCAATATAAGAGAACGGAAAAGAAAAGGAAAAAGGGGAACTGAACAGATTAGGTTGAACAAATAGTGAACAGTGTGACAAGAAAAAAAAATGATGCAAGCGTCAAATTAGATTAAGAATGTGGGATAAAATACTGTAAGGTTACGAGTAAAGTAAATGAAAAAGAATAAAGTTGGCCAACTCGACTGGGCTGAGAGACGTCTACGAGATTAGTAAAACACACTTCTGAGTGTGCCTGTGGGGAGTTTCCAGAGATGGGGCAGTAAAGGGGTGGGTGGGGGAGGTGGTGGGTGGAGAGTGAACACTCCCTGAATATACCCAGCACCAGCCAACAGGTTTCTGAGAACATGCCTTTGAAGCGTGCATCCTGTCCCAGCCCCCTTGCCCTCTGGTACTCTCTCTCTGCTTCCTAGCCACAGGAGGCACGAAGCTTGGCTCTGCCCTGATCTCCCCCCACCCTCCATACTTTCAGCCTCACCTCAGACATGCAACAATGGGGCCAGGTGACCATGGGCCAAAATCTCTGAAGCCATGAGCCAAAATAAATCTTTCCTCCTGTAAATTGTTTCTGTCAGGTACTTTGTCATAGGAGAGTCTCAATAACACACTGGGCTTGGTGGTGTCCCAACCTGGTCTGCACAGCAAGACGTTCTCTAAAAAAACATGTAATATACATAAATGACTTATATATGTTGTTATCTATGTATCTGTGGTATACACAGTACACATATTTATATATAAATACGTGTGTGTGTGTGTGTGTGTGTGTGTATAGTATGTGTATGTATATACCTATGCCTGTACGTGTCTCATAAGACTCTGAAAGGTCGAGTGAACAAGTAAACCAATGAGGGAACCTAAGACCCAACTCACAATGAAGTAGGTGAGTGAATTCCCTGGGTTTTCTTTTTTGCCTCATGGAACACAGGGTGTGCTCCTTAAAAAGCTGATAATCCCAAAATGGAGCTGGATTGGATGGCGTACACCTGTAATCCAAGCACTGGAGAAGGAAGAAGCAGGAGGTTCAGGAGTCTGAAGTCAGCCTGGGATCACACTATGAGTTGGAGGCCAGCCTGTGAAATGCAGGGAAAACCCTATCTCAAAAAAAAAAGAAACAAAACAAAAAGGCTGGAAGAGGTGCCTTGTCCCTGTAATCCCAGCTACTGTAGAGGCACAGATTGAAGGATGCCAGTGTGAAGTCAGAGTGGGCAAAGTTAGCAAGACCCTATCTCAAAAAACAAAGTAAAAGCAAAAGGGCTGGGGCACAGTTCAAGCAGTAGAGGGCTTGCCTACCAAGTCCTGGGTTTGATCCCCAGTACTGTGAAAATAAATAAATGACATGTATGTCAGGAAGGAAAAACAAAACTGAATCTACTTGCAGATAACATAATTGCCTACTTACAAAATCTCAAACAGTCTCAAGAAACTCAACAAATGAGTCAGCTCAACAAGGTCACAGGATCAACAGACAAATACACAAATCAGTTATACTTCCACAAACAATGTAAAAACTGCAATTAAAAATAAAAATATAATACCACTGAGTGATTTTTGGCCAAGATTCAAAACCAACCCCAATGGAGGAAAGACGGTCTTCTGACAAATGGAGAGCCACCGGCAAAAAAGAAAAAGGAACCTCAATGTAAACCTCACGCCTTAGAAAACAATCAAGTCAAATGAAACACGAAACCGGTGTGACGGAGTACACCCGAAATCCCAGGGAGACAAAGGCAGAAGGATCAAGAGTTTGAGGTGTGTCCAGGCGAAACTGGCAGAGACCCTTTCTCAAAAACAAAACACAAACAAAAGAGCTGGAGGTGTGACTCGAGTAGCAGAACATTCACCTGGCATGCAGGACGCCTTACATTCAATCCCCAGTACTGGGGAGGGGCCAAAGGAATACTTCTTTAAGCCAGAACATGAGTTTCAACACAAAAAATGAAGATAATGATATAAAAGTGAAAATGATGAAATATTCTTATATTTACTTACCTTTAAAGCAATCACTGCCAATTAACATTATACAAATGAAGCAAGAAACACTAGTTTCTTATTTTTTTTCCTTATGCAGTAAGGCGAATAAAAGGTGTTAACATTGAAGACACCTATTACATAAACGACAGACTGTGTCACATGAATACACACACCTGAGCCTCAACAGAAATCGCTTCTGGAACATACCTATTTCTCTTATTAATCGCTACAAATCTAGTAATATGCATACACTGTCTGGTGGCTGTTCTCATAAATCTCAGACATGAACTATTTGCTGAACTCCTGTAATCTTCTGACTTGATTCTGACATTAAATTACACGTAAGTACGTTTATATGACAAAAACATCAGGAGAATTCTAAAGACATGGAAGTTCTGTCATCACCTTTGCTTTACTCCAAAGATAGACTGGGAAGGTAGTTCCAACACTGCTGCATAATTGCACATTAAACCGATTAGAAGGCTACTTAAGCTACACAGCTCACTTTATCAAAGTGCAGGAAATTTTGAACCCTGTTGTTTGTTCTACTAAGACTTTCATTCTCATTCTCTCTCGCGCTGTGTGTGTGTGTGTGCGTGTGTGTGTGTTTGTGAGAGAGAGAGAGAGAGAGAGAGAGAGACAGAGAGAGACCGTGCGTGCTAGAGCTGGGGGGACAGAGAGAGAGAGAGAGAGATACTGGGATTTGAACTCACGGCTTCCCACTTGCAAAGCAGGCTCTCTACCACTTGAGTAACACCTCTGGTCAATTTTGCTGTTTTATTTTGGAGATGGGCTCTGGAGAACTGTTTGCCAAGGCTGGCCTCAAACCTCAATTCTCCCAATCTCAGCTTCCCAAGTAGGTAGGATTACAGCCGTGAGCCACTGACACCCAGCCAGAGTATTTCATGGTCAAGGATTCCTGGTGAAGCTTAAGAAAGGTACAACAGACTGTTGAAAAAAAAAAAAAAAAAAAACTTGTCTTTCCATGTAAGTTAATTGTCTAACACTATTCTACACTGTCTTTGCCATACAATCATTCCAAAGTTAACTATAAAATTTGGCATTAAAAATTCCAAGTCTGTTTTGCTTTGTTTCTGGAGACAGGGTTTCACTATGTAGCCTAGGGTGACCTCCAACTTTTGATCCTTCTGCCTCAGCCTCCCCTAAGTGCTGGTATTCCAGGCATGTGCCACCACACCCAGCCCAAGTCTCCCTTATGAATGGACATACTTGGCATTAAGTAGAGGACAAATGTCACATGTGGCTACTCATCACACCTCATGATGCACACATGTGCACATCATATACAATCTCTGTACAAATTGCAATAGCATGCATGAGTCCTACTATCCTACCTAAATAGCAATCCAATCCTAAATATCAATCCTCCACTGCTATTTGGACAGAGTCATGTTACGTAAGTCCAGGCATTCCGACCCTTCATGTGTGAATTCAAACTATGGAAGTGTTGTGAGAAACACACTGTCTTAAGGGCTCTTGCTGCTTCACAGGGATGGTGAGAGGGACACCAGACTCTACATCTGTTTTGTGGCTTTGGCATCACTCCAGGCATGTGAGCATTCAGATTACTTCTCAAGTCTCCAACAATGTTGTACAAGTTACCCAACTTCATTTTCTTTTAAAAACGTTGCTCCAGTTGTGACTAACGTGCATATACCTACGTGATCATGACTCTAAGGACACAAGGAACAATATAAACCCAGTAAGCTCCTACGTGCCCACTGCCAGTCATAAGACACCCTCAGTCCCTCCCTCCATGTATGACTCCATGAGACAAGTTTTTTGTTTTCAGTGGGGCATGAGATTTACTCGGGGCAAATGCACACAACTTCAAGTGTACCTAGTGATAATTTTTTTAAACATACTCTCTGACTGAGCCACATCCCCAAAGTCTTTACCCCAAGCGTTACTCAACCCTACCCCAAGACAAGTGCTCTGTATTCTGCCGCTGGCCATCAAGACAAGTTTGCATGTTCTGTGGTACCCCTTAGTAATGCGGACTTCTCTGGGGGTTAGCTTCCTTGCTCTAAAACACTTCAGGGATTCATTCATGTGGCTCGGTATTTAGTAGCACTTTCATCTTTTTTGCTGTCACTTCCTTTCTGCTGCCTCTTCTGATTTTCCTGTGTATCGTGAGAGCTACCTGACAGCATTCAGAACGTAGCCACGTGTATAATTATGTTATCTGTGCACATAACCTCTTCATGAATACTCTTGTGCACTGGTTATCTGGTTTGTTCTTCTCCTGTAGATGTCAGGAGCTATTTATTGATGACCAATTTCTAGGAGTTTCAAGTATTTATGTGAACGTACAGCCCCTTAAAGCATGGCCTCAAGACCCTTTCCAGTGATAGATGAAGTCAAAAGTACTTCCATAATACCAAGATGCTATCTGCCCTTTTCCCCATGCTGGTATTTGCACCAACGCTACAAAAACACTTAAGTTGTGAGATTCCTGGCTTCATACAAAGCACGGGTGAAGACAGCAGCACCAAACTGTACTTACGGTCATCTGGAATCTTCACTACCGTACACCCTCTTAAATGGTAAGTAAGTCGTTAGATTAAAACCAAGCATTTCACTTAATGTTCCTGACACACAGGGAGAGCACCACGGAAAGACTGGAAGAACAATGCCACAAGCCAAGGCACCACCGGTGCTAAGAGAAAGGCTTACAACAGATCCTTCCCTACACATTCAGAGGGAAAGCATGGACCTGCCAACTCTTCATTTTAGACTTCTGATCTTCAGAACTGTGAGATAACGAGCATATTTTTAACCTTTTAAGAAAAATTTTTGTAGTCTCTGTTTCTGACAGCCTTGGCAAACTAACACAAACATGACTTTGAAGCACACTGCTGGCCAACTTCTCATTCTGCTGACCCCCAGCTCAGATGTCACCCCCCACTCAGCCTTCAAGACTACCTTATCCAAAGGGGATCCCTTTGCTCTCTACCCCTATGCTGCTTTTTGTTTTGGGTTTGTTTGGTTGGTTGGTTTGGGTCTGAACTCAGGCCTTGGGCTTGCTAGGCAGGCACTCTACCACTTGAGCCACTCCGCCACCCCAACCCAACACTGTTTGACTTCTGCATAGACTTGCCACTGACACAGCCTGGCTTGCTTTAGTTGAGCTTTAATTATTTGTTATCCACAGCAAAGCTTGTACCATGTGAAGCCAGTGTCTCCATCTTTTCTGTCAGTGCTTGTCACTAGTAGTACTAAAATACATCTGTTGCAAGAACCAGACAGTCACATTTAATTTGGGCATGCATTACTCGTGTGTGTGTTCAGAAGCTTCCAGACACTCCTGGACTACCTTATTTGCTTCCTGCATCTCTTCTTCCAAGCCTCCCCTTTCTTTTCTTTCTTACCCTTGGAGGGCCTTCAGAAAGTACCTGGATTTGCTGCATGCACACAGACATGGCTCTTGCTGTGCATGACTTGCATGGGTGACAACATGGCCTGTTTGTGCTCACCTGCTAGTGAGATACAGGGAGACTGAGAGGAAATGATAAGCAACTCCCGGAAACACTTCATGTTGTCTCTGAGTTGTGGAAAACAGGGAGAATGAGATGAAATGATAAGCAACTTCAGGCAACACTTCGGATAAACATTCCTGAGACAGAATCCTCAAACAGGAGTTGACTGTGGGAACAAGGAAAAAGATTCACACAGTTGTTGATCTATTTGCTGTCCAATTAAATATTTTTATTTATGTGTAATTTACTGATTAGAAACAGGGTTTAAAGGGGAACGATTGGTTCAAGGTGACAGCGGAATGGAGAATGACCCCAGATTCTCAGACCTGAGTGTCTCTCTCTCTCTCTCTCTCTCCCCACGCCCCGCCACCCCCCCACACACACAGCCTAGAGGGAAAAGAGAGTGAGAGCTATACTGCCTTGAAAACTCAGCACACCCCATGTTTACAGTGGCACTCCCTATTCACAATACCCAAGCTGTGGAATCAACCTAGTTCCCCATCAACTGGTGAATGAATAAAGAAAACGTGGCACATAGACACAATGGAGTATTATTCAGACATAAGGAAGAGTGAAGGGACCAGACACAGTGGCTCACGCCTACTACTACTACTAGTAGCAATCCCAGCTACTTGGGAGAAAGAGATCAGGAGGAGCCTGGCTTAAGGCCAGCCTGGGCAAAGAGGTAGCAAGACCCCCACCTCAACACACACCTATACTCTCAGCTATGCAGGAGGTTGCAGGTAGG
Source organism: Castor canadensis (assembly GCF_047511655.1). NCBI lineage: Eukaryota > Metazoa > Chordata > Mammalia > Rodentia > Castoridae > Castor > Castor canadensis. The sequence goes on from NC_133405.1 coordinate 140,134,047, forward strand.
AGGATACTAGTCTGAGGATACTGGTTCCAGGCAAAAAGTTAAAAGAACTTACCTGAAAAAGAACTAAAGCAAAAATAAATTAAAAAGTCAGGGGAGACACTGGGATGTGCCTTAAGTTACAGATCTCCTGACTAGCAAGTTCAAGGCTCTGAACTTGAGTACTCCAGTGCTCCCTCTCTTTCTCTCTCTCTCTGTTTCTCCTTCCCTCTCTCCCTCTTTTTCGGTTTCCCTTCCTCTTTCCCACCCTCAGTCTGTCTCTCTCCATCTCTCCTTCCCTCCCTCTCCTCGCTCTTCCTCCCACATATCCCTCCCCCTCCTCTCCTCTCCTCTGCTTCCTCCCCCTGTCCTTCTCTCCCTCCTTCTCTGGCTCATCCTTCCTGCTCCTCTCTCCTTCACCCTCCATCTCACCTTCCCTCCCCCTTCCCCTCTTGTCTCTATTCTTCCCTCCCACCTTCTATCTCCCTCCCTCTCTACCTCTCCCTTTCCATCTCTCCTCTGGCCCCCTCATTTTCCCCCTCCCTCCTTCCTCCTCTCTCCATCACTCTCTCTCATCTTACTCCTTGTCTGTCCCTCTCCTTCCATCCCTCCCTCTCCCTGTCCCCTTTCCCACATCTGACTCAATCCTTCCCTCTCCCCCTCCCTTTCCCCTCCCTCTTTCCCTTCCTCTCTCCCCCCCTTTCTCGCCATCTGTATCCATCCCTCCCTCCCAACTTCTCACCTTCTCCCTCTCTCTCAATTCCTCTCCTTTCCTCCCCCTCCCCACTCTGTATTTCCCCCCTCTTCTCTACCTCCCTCCCTCTCTGTTACAGAGGCACTGAGCAAAAGCAGTAGGAAACCCCCATGGTGGCCGACAAACTCCAGTATTGCTAATAAATAAACAAATAAATAAATGTAAAATTATATTGTTTGCAGGAGAAATGATGGAGCTAGAACTCATCACCTGAATTGAAATAAACCAGACTGCGAATGATAAATACCACGTATTTTCTCTCATAAGCCAGGCTTGTCCTGAAGTATATTTTGTTGCTGGGCAGCCTCCTCTGTCTGTCTTCCTTCTCTCCCTCCCTCTTCTCCCCTCTCTCCCTTGTCTCTCTCTGCCTCTTGTCTTCCCTGCTGGGATGAGTTCCTGTCTTAAACTGCTCTCACCAACACCGCCTAAGCACTCTGTTGAGGCATCCCAACCCCGACGTGCACACTGTGCATGCTGGCTTACTGTGAGAAATTCCTGAGATGCATCTGCTGCTCACCAAACTCTCCAGCCCTCTGAAAGTGTACAAAAAAGCAGTCAAATCGAAGCAGTTTGTACCACCTGGGGGAAGCAATGGAGGCTACGGTTGATGCTGAGTGCCTAGCCTCATCTCATAGCTAGCTTCCCTAATCTTAGCAGAGCACAGAGCCACCATCTGGTATTTTCTCCTTGCATCCACAGCTGGATCCACCCAGACTCTCAGGTGGCTGCTTGCTACACCTGTACACGGGAGTGTTCTTTGGGGTTTGGAATGCAAAAAAAGCAGAATCTTCTGCTTTCCCCATCCAAAACGTTTGACAAAGACACCTCCTGCAATGACTTCCCCCCACTTCACCAGCAACCAAGCTGGGAAGTGTTAGCGAACCTTGCACTAGCACTGGCTTGCTCCGAGATGCGAAGACATCCCATCTTAAGCCTTATGTTTTTAAACTCTGAGGACTTTTCCTGATGCTTGCTTTTTCCTTTCTTTGTGGCCCCACTTGGGGGATTTTCCCTCTTTCCTACTACTTTGCTCAGTGCTCTTGCAACAGGTACTTACAAGCTACTTTTGCTATTGCAACAGGTACTTACAAGCTACTTTTGCTATTGGCGGGGAGAGGGGGGAGAATGACTCCTTTCCTGGGGTCCATAAACTAACTAAAAGCAGGAGAAAAGCTTGACATCCCTACCTCCATTTTTGTATCTGCCTTTGCTTTGAGACATTCATCTTGCAGCCACCTTAGAATCCAGAAAGGACAGCAACTTTACAAGAAGAGATGGAAGAAACTGACCCCTAGGAAAGGAAGAGACCACCTGCCAGGCAACAATGACTTGCTTATCCTGACCACACTGCTCCCCTCAAGTCACGACAGCAATAGCAACTTCTCCAGAACCCTCCCAAAAAAGATGACCAGGTCACCCCTTGTGACTGCGACTGTTTAACTATGCATGCCACATACCCCCTGCTCTAATGTTTTTTCTATTTGAACCAAAAGTTCATGTCTGTACCAGGAAAATGGGCTGAAGGGTCCCCTGCCACGTGATAAACCTCCTTTCTCTGACCTTCACCATTACTTGTCTCCTCTACTTGGTGTACTGCAGCAACTGGCTGGACCTGACACGTGGAACCTCTGGAGCTTGGGCCAGTGGTCTAAAACCCCAGTTTCACTGTTTTTTAAGGTTCATTATTTCTTTTACAAATCTAAAGCTCCATAGTTCTGGTTTCCATATGGTTTCTGTCTACCGTTTACTGTTTCCCTCCCTTGCTTTTCTAGGTCACCCAACACTCAGAGTCACAAACCTGGTGACTTTGTTTCAGATTAGACTAGCACAGGAAAGCACTGGGTGTCTCTTATCCACCATATTAACAACTGCCCTACAAGTATTTAATATATCTCAGTAAGTACAAAGCTAATCACTACAACAAAATACAAAACCCTCCCAAAACCAAAAGAAATTCTGTATATAAAGTAAGGTGAAAATGTGAACGTCTAGAGAAAAAACATAGCAGACACTACATTATACTTGCAACTGTAAAAGATTTTCACAATACGGAAAAGGAAATTATTAGTTAAGTACAAATGGGATTAACCTACCTATTACAAGAATGCAATTTCCAACATGGCTCACAATGCAAGTCCTAAATGTATCATTTTTCTATGAGGCACATCTGAAATCAAATTACTTAGCAGAGGCAAAAGGATAAAATTGGGAATAGGAATACTAGACTAAACGAGAAAAACAACAGCAATGACATGAGGTCAAGCAGAATTCAAGTCCCCTGAAAGCATTACAACAGATTTTTTTAAAAAGGTGGTTTGTTTGTTTGTTTTTAAAAAAACATGAAAGGCCACAACGCACAGTACTACTCTGACATGTATTAATACTTAGGCGAGAAATAATGTAGCAACATTTTTGTGAAGAAAAATTATGGAATATTCAGGAAGACACATAAACATACAATTTAAAACATTAATGCACTATTTTCATTGCAGACGGACTGAAGGGTAAAACTCAATCAATCTTTCAGGTTAAAGGGGCATGACAACATGGCCAGGCATGGTGTTAAACAACTGGAATCCCAGCTATGTGGGAAGTAGAAAATGGGAAGATTGAAATTCAAGGCCAGCCCAGCCGAAAAAGTTGGCAAGACCCTATATCAAAACACAAGCTAGTGCTGGGGAAAGTGACTGTTTACAGACAGAAGACTGAAACCAGACCATCTCTCACCCTGAATGAAAATCAACTCTAAATGCACAAAAGATCTCAACACTAAGACCTACAACCCTGAAACGACTACAGGAAGACTGGAAGATTCATATATTTGTTTTCTGACTAGGACTTCAATTGCCCAGGAAATGAGAGCAAGAATTGTCTAATGGAACTGCATCAAGTTAAAACTTTGCTGCACTTCAAAAAAAAAGAGGTACACCACAGAGTGGGAGAAAATCTTCACCAGCTATTCAACACATAAGGGATTAATACCCAGAATATATAAAGAGCTAAAAACACCAAGTAGCAAAAGAACAAATAATCCAACTTAAAAATGAGCAAATGAAACTATAGACAGCCCTCAGACGAAATTCAAATGGCTAATAAATACAGAAAGGCATGTTCATCATCCTTACTCATAAAGGAACATGCAACTCAAAACTGCACAAAGACTCCATCTGGCCCCAGCCAGATTGGCAATCATTAAGAAAAAGGCATGGCAGTGTCTCAAAATGCTAAAAAACAGCCTTACCTTATGACTCCACCATACCACTCTTGGGCATGTATCCAAAGGAGTGTAAATCACTATACAAGAGAGATACACGTTTATTGCAGCTCCCTTACAATAGCCAAAATGATGGATTCTCTGCTGAATTCTATCAGACCTTTAAAGAAGAACTGATACCAACCCTCCTTAAACTGTTCCATGAAATAGAAAGGGAGGGAAATCTGCCTAACACATCTTATGAAGCCAGTATTACACTTATCCCAAAACCAGGCAAAGACACCTCCAAAAAGGAGAACTATAGGCCAATCTCCTTAGTGAACACTGACGCAAAAATCCTCAACAAAATAATGGCAAACCAAATTCAACAACACATCAAAAAGATTATTCACCACGACCAAGTAGGCTTCATCCCAGGAAGGCAGGGGTAGTTCAACATACGAAAATCAATAAATGTAATAAGCCACATTAACAGAAGCAAAGATAAAAACCACTTGATCATCTCAATAGATGCAGAAAAAGCCTTTGATAAGATCCAACACCATTTCATGCTAAAAGCTCTAAGAAAACGAGGACCAGAAGGGAAGTACCTCAACATTATAAAAGTGATATATGACAAACCTACAGCCAGCATTATACGTAACGGAGAAAAACTGAAACCATTCCCTCTAAAATCAGGAACCAGACAAGGATGCCCACTATCACCACTCCTATTCAACATAGTACTGGAATTCCTAGCCAGAGCAATTAGGCAAGAAGAAGGAATAAAAGGAATACAAATTGGTAAAGAAACTGTCATGATATCCCTATTTGCAGATGACATGATCCTATACCTTAAAGACCCAAAAAACTCTACTCAGAAGATTCTAGACATCATCAATAGCTATAGCAAGGTACCAGGAAATAAAATCAACATAGAAAACAAAAGATGTGAATGACCTCTACGAGGAAAACTATAAACTTCTGAAGAAAGAGATTGAGGAAGACTATAGAAAGTGGAGAGATCTCCCATGCTCATGGATTGGTAGAATCAACATAGTAAAAATGTCTATACTCCCAAAAGTAATCTACATGTTTAATGCAATTCCCATCAATATTCCAATGACATTCATTAAAGACATTGAAAAATCTACCATGACATTTACATGGAAACACAAGAGGCCACGAATAGCCAAGGCAATACTCAGTCAAAAGAACAATACTGGAGGTATCACGATACCTGACTTCAAACTATATTACAAAGCAATAACAATAAACACAGCATGGTACTGGCACAAAAACAGACATGAAGACCAGTGGAACAGAATAGAGGACCCAGATATGAAGCCACACAACTATAACCAATTTGTCTTTGACAAAGGAGCTAAAAATACACGATGGAGAAATAGCTGCCTCTTCAACAAAAACTGCTGGGAAAACTCGTTAGCAGTCTGCAAAACACTGAAACTAGATCCATGTATATCACCCTATACCAAGATTAACTCAAAATGGATCAAGGATCTTCATATCAGACCACAAACTCTTAAGTTGATAAAGGAAAGAGTAGGAAATACTCTGGAGTTAGTAGGTATAGGTAAGACCTTTCTCAACGAAACCCCAGCAGTGCAGCAACTAAGAGATAGCATAGATAAATGGACCTCATAAAGCTAAAAAGCTTCTGTTCATCAAAAGAAATGGTCTCTAAACTGAAGAGAACACCCACAGAGTGGGAGAAAATATTTGCCAGTAACACATCAGACAAAGGACTGATAACCAGAATATATAGGGAACTTAAAAAACTAAATTCTCCCAGAACTAATGAACCAATAAAGAAAGGGGCAAGTGAACTAAACAGAACTTTCTCAGAAGAAGAAATTCAAATGGCCAGAAAACACATGAAAAAATGCTCACCATCTCTAGCAATAAAGGAAATGCAAATTAAAACCACACTAAGATTCCACCTCACCCCTGTTAGAATAGCCATCATCAGCAACACCACCAACAACAGGTGTTGGCGAGGATGCGGGGAAAAAGGAACCCTCTTACACTGCTGGTGGGAATGCAGACTAGTACAAACACTCTGGAAAAAAATTTGGAGGCTACTTAAAAAGCTGGACATCGATCTACCATTTGATCCAGCAATACCACTCTTGGGGATATACCCAAAAGACTGTGACACAGGTTACTCCAGAGGCACCTGCACACCCATGTTTATTGCGGCACTATTCACAATAGCCAAGTTATGGAAACAGCCAAGCTGCCCCACCACTGACGAATGGATTAAGAAAATGTGGTACCTATAAACACTGGAATTTTATGCAGCCATGAAGAAGAACAAAATGTTATCATTCGCTGGTAAATGGATGGAATTGGAGAACATCATTCTGAGTGAGGTTAGCCTGGCCCAAAAGACCAAATATCATATGTTCTCCCTCATATGCGGACATTAGATCAAGGGCAAACACAACAAGGGGATTGGACTTTGAGCACATGATAAAAGCGAGAGCACACAAGGGAGGGGTGAGGATAGGCAAGACACCTAAAAGATTAGCTAGCATTTGTTGCCCTTAACGCAGAGAAACTAAAGCAGATACCTTAAAAGCAACTGAGGCCAATAGGAAAAGGGGACCAGGAACTAGAGAAAAGGTGAGATCAAAAAGAATTAACCTAGAAGGTAACACACACGCACAGGAAATTAATGAGTCAACTCCCCGTATAGCTACCCTTATCTCAACCAGCAAAAAGCCTTGTTCCTTCCTATTATGGCTTATACTCTCTCTACAACAAAATTAGAAATAAGGGCAAAATAGTTTCTGCTGGGTATTGAGGAGCTGGGGGGGAGAGGAGGGGCACAGTGGGTGGTAAGGGAGGGGGTGGGGGCAGGGAGAGAAATGACCCAAGCCTTCTATGCAGATATGAATAATAAAATAATAATAATAAAAAAAGAAAACAATGCAACATGACCACTCCAAGGGTCAGCAGCTCCCCACCAATGGACACTAATGACAGTGAAGTGAATGATGTCCCAGAGAAAGAAATCAAAACAGTGATTACAAGAATGATAAACAAAATTAATGAGGACATGAATATGAACCTGGATGAAATTCCAAGACAACACACATAAACAGCTGGATGAAAAACAAGGAAGACAATGCAGGAAAAGAAAGAGGACTTCAGTAATAATATACACATCCTGACAAAAATCAAGCTGCAATCTGAAAATGAAAAGCTCAAAAATCAAAGGAAAACTTCATCATCAACTGGATCAAACTGAAGGCGGAACATCCAGCATATCACAGCTTGAAGACAGGATGCTGGAAGTAGAGAAAATAAGTCTGGTACTAATACTCAACAGTCCTTACAAGATTCATACAGAAGATTCCTTCCAACACAGACACAAGAAAAGTATTCTTATTTTAAAGCTTTAGGTAAAGAGGGGCTTGTTTATGGTTATGTCCGAGAGATTTTCACTAGAAATACAATACAGGAAATATTACTATCTTTTTTGGCCAACGTACCTGCTTACTTTGCTTCTATGACATTTTTCTCAATATATATGGACATTCTGCTCCTGGGGTTAAAAAAAAAAGAAAAAAATACCAGGACTTCAAGCAAAGACAGACAAGATTAAAACATTCAGACAAAGAAAACAGTTGAAAGGTACAAGTGGGACAGGTAAAACCTCTGGGACACCACTGAAAGAAAGACCGATCTTACAAATTGTGGGCATAGAAGGAGGAGAAGAGGCACAAGGTACAAACTAAAGGTATAGAGCACATATTCACAAAGTAACAGCAGAAACTTCACAAATCTGGGGAACAAGACAGGTCGTCTGAGTATAGGAGGCTTTTAGGATTATAAACAGACAAGTGTTTAAAAAAAAAAAAAAAGAAGAGAAAAACCACCCACAATTTCATACTACAATTAAGTCATTACTTATGTAGAAGGGAAAAATTTTGAAAGCAGCACGAGAGGCACCACATTATATATACAGGCAGACCCTTCAGAAAACAGCACATTTCTCAACAGAAGTGTTAAAAGCCCAAAGGGAATGGGATGATGCATTACAAGCCCTGAAAGGGACTACCTGCTAAGCTGTCCTGCATAAGTGAAGGAGAAATGACAAAGAAAAGCTAAAAGAGCTCACGACCACTAAGGAAGATACTTAAAGGAACCCTACACACAGATGAAAAAGAGAAATGCAGCCAAAAAACACAAGGCAGAATAAAGCTCACTGTACAAGCAGATAAGCAAATGAGCAGGAGAAAAGAATCAAATGCTACAAAACAACGAAGTGGCAGAAATGACTACGTACTTTTCAAAAGTAACTCCAAACATTAATGGTTTCAGTATTCCAATCAAAAGTCACAGACTGGTGGGTTAGATTAAAACACAAGCCCCAACCAATTGTTGCCTACAAGAAAGGCACCGCAGTGGAAAACAAACACAGCCTCAAAAGTATGGAAAAAGATATTGCAAAGCACATGGAGAACAAAGGCAAGCTGATACAACAAACTTCAAACCCAAATTACCCAGAAGGTTCATAAACGTCACTTCACACTGACAAAGGAAATGATGCATTAAAAAGAAAACAACTTGTGAAGAATTTGTTTACAAAAAAGATGCACACTGAATGTCAGTGTACCTAATTTCAAAAAACAAATACTTCTGGACATAAAAACACAGGTAAAACACAACACAGTGACAGGGTGACTTCAATATCCACTCTCATTAATATGCATGTCATGCTGACTAAAAAAAAAAAAAGAAAAAATTAGAGATCAGAATTAAATGATGCCCTAGATCATATGGACAGAACAGACATCTAGAAATATTCCACGCAGCAGCCACAGCATACATATTCTACTCAGCAGCCCATGGAAGTTTTTCCAAAATAGGTCATATTTTGGAACATAAACCAAGTCTTAACAAACACAAGAAAGCTAAAATAACATCCTGTATTTTACCAGACCACAATGCAATAAAACTACAAGTTAACAGCAAGAGAAGCTATAAAAAATATACAAACTCCTATACTTTTGAACGATCAGTCATCAAAGAAATCAAGTGAAAATGAAAACACAATTTACCAGAACTTTTGGGACACCACAGAGGCAACACTAAGATGAAACCTTATACCTCGGCGTGCCAACATTTAAAAAATTGGAGAGATCTCAAGTAAGGGACCTAACCACATATTCCAAGCTCTCAGAAAAACAAGAGCAAGAAAAACTCAAATCAGAACGTGGAAAGAAGTAATAAAATTAAGGCAGGAATTTAATGAAATGGAGATTTTTTAAATAATGCAGTCAATGCAGCAAAAGTTGAACTTTTCAGAAGATAAACTAGATAGACAAACCCGTAGCCAAACTAACCCAAAGAAGGAGAGAAATGGCCCAAATTAATAAAATTAGAAATGAAAAGGGGGACATCACAACAAATACCAACAAACTTCAGAGGATCATTAGGGAGCACACTGAAAACCTGCATTCCAGTGCACTGGAAGATATAGGAGGAATACATAAATTTTTAGAGCAATGTGACCTACCAAAATTGTACCAAGACAATATAAATCACCTTAACCAGCTCTACAGTGAACAATGAGATTGAAGTTTCTAACAAAGAAACCTAGGACTTGATGGATTTACTGCTGAGAATTATACCCAGACCATTAAAGAGGAACTAAGACCACTTCTCCTCAAGTTATTCCATAAAACAGAAAGGGAAGGAACATTACCACACTCATTCGTGAAGCCAGTGTCACCTTGATACCCACAGGGAATAAGGTCACAGCAACAACAAAGTAAGTCAGAGACCAACGTCCTTGCTGAACACAGATGCAAACCTTCTCAACAAAATACTTCCAAACGGAATACACTGTCATCAAGATGGCCTCAATCCCAGGGACGCAAGGATGGTTTTGACATACACAACTCAGTAAGAGTAATACAGCATGTAAACAGAATAAAGAACAAAAAAAAAATCATGTCACCTTAGGCTGGAGGAGTGGCTCAAGTGGTAGAGTGCCTGCCTCGCAAGCGTGAAGCCGAGTTCAAAGCCCGGTACCGAGAAAGAAAAAAAAAAAAAAAAGTCATCTTCAATAGGCACAGAAAAAAAATCTTTGATAAAACTCACCATGCCTCTATGATAAAAGTCCTCAACAAACTAGGAACAGAAGGAAAATACCTTAACACGATAAAGGGGTAACATCACACTAAATGGAAGAAAAGAAAAACAAACAAACAAACAACAACAACAAAAAGAAAGCATGTCCTCTCACGTTACAGGTAGGAGAGAAAGAAAGGTGCTCATTCTTCCCACTGTGGAAAGATAGTGCTTGAATTCTTAGCCAGAACAATATGGCAAGAGAAAGAAAGAGAAGGGATGAAAGTAGGAAAGATGTCTAATTATCCCTATGTGCAGATGGTATGATCCCAAATATAAGACCAAAAAGCTCTCAGTTTTTAATTAACACTTTCTGCCAAGTAGAAGGATACAAAATTCAATGCAAAAATGTCAGTAGCTTTTGCTTACACCAATAATAAATAGGCTGAGAAAACAAATCAGGAAAACAATCCCACTCACAAAAGCCTCAAAAAAATTAAATACGTAGCAATGACCCAACCTAGAAAGGGGAAAGAGCTCTACACTGAAAACTACAAAGCAGTGAGGAAGAAATTAAAGAAGATACTAGAAAATAGAAAGAACACCCATGTTCATGGATGGGCAGACTTAATAGTGTGAAAAAGGCTACATGTCAAAATCAAGCTGCAGATTCAGTGTAATCCTTATTAAAATCACAATGTCATGCAGTATTCCCAGAAATTGAAATCAATCCTGCAATTCACATGGGAATGAAAGAGTCCAAACAGCCACCAGATCCTGAGCAAGAAGAGCGACGCTTGAGGTATCATAATACCTGACCTCAAAGTACATCACAGAGCCACAGTAACATTAACAGTATAGTACTGGCCCCAAAAGAGACACAGACCATTGGAACACACCAGAAGATCCACAAACAAGACCACACTGCCAGAGCCATCTGCTTTTCAACAAAGTTGCGCAACCCTTTGCGAAAACTGGAAAAAAAAGACAGCCTCTTCAACAAATGGTGTTGGGAAAACAGCACATCTAAAAGTGAAACAAGACCCCTCTCTCACCCTGTACAAAAAACCAACTCAAAATGAATCAAAGACTGCAATGTAAGGCTCAAAAACCTGAAACTACAATAGGAAAACACAGGAGAAATGCCTGAGCATAGGGTCATAGGCAACCCCTTCTTTTTCTTTTTTTTTTTTTTTTTTTTCTTTTGGGTAGCACTGGGGTTTGAATTCAGGGCCCCATGCTTCCTAGCCAGGCACTCTTGCCTCTTGACCCACACCACCAGCCTGGCAACTACCTTCCACGTAAGACTCCAACTGCTCAGGAAATAAAAACAAGTACAGACAAATGGGACGGGCATCACATTAAAATATTCTGTACATCCAAAGAAACCATCACTTCCCGGGAGCATGCTGATGATGGTGTCACTTGGAGCCTGGGCTACTGCATGCAGGGGTTGAAGGTCTGGTGAGAGGTTAATGGAATTTTTCGGTGGTCTGGGTTAAAGCTCGCGGGGGTTAAGGGCGGACTGGGTGGGTTGTGTGCCTTTCTGACCCAGATCAATCATTTGGCTTCAGGCAGCCTTACTAGACAGCAAGCCAAGTGAACCAGCTCAAACCCACGTGCCATTCCTTGGCAGGTTCCAGGTTTTTGCTTCTATTATGAATTTTTCTATTAGGAATTTTCATAATCCTCACTCCAACTAAAGACAATGGCCAAGAACAAACTAAGAGGGCAGAAGTCCTGGAATGTAGTTCACATAGCCAGCCAAAAAAAAACTTTAAGGCTAAAAACAAAACAAAACCAGCTACCATGAATCTTAAGAAGATAAAACATTGGGAATGATGAAAAAAGTTAACAGAATGAATAAAACTTTCGTAAACATACAGAAGGAATTTGCATACTTTTCAAAAGGCCTTTTACTTGAACCTGTGCAGAAAGAGCTGATTCCTTGATAATCCACCAGTTAATGTTGATAAAGCTACAAGATTAATGGCTCAGCTGTAGTATTTCTCCTGAGAGACCAATAAATTAAACGTTTTATATAAAAAAAAAAAAAAGGAAAAGAAACAATCAGGGCTGCTGGGTGTGGCTCCTGCAGCGGACTGCCTGCCTAGCGGGCCGAGTTCAAACGCCAGTACCGAGAAGAAAAAAAAAAAAAGGAGGGGGGAGGGTGGGTGGCACAGGTCCGCACAGTATCTCTAGTGTGTGCTGACTTCAATGCCTTCAGATAAATGCCCTGCAGTGGTGGAGCAGGATCATATGCTAGCTCTCTTTTTAGTTTTTTGACAAACCACCCCATGATTTCCAAAGTGGCTTCAATAATTTACACTCCCACCAAAATGTACTGGTATTACTTCCCTGGTCCCCATCCACAGCAGCGTCTGTTTTTGTTTTCCATGAAGTGAGATAAAATCCCAATCATTTTGATTTGCATATCCTTTATGACCAAGGATGTTTAACATTCCTTCTTGTATTTACTGGCAATATGTACTTCTTCTTTTGAGAACTGCCTGTTCAATACACTTGCTCATTTATTAGTCGGGTTATTTCTTGTTCTCTGTTAATGTCTTGGTGTTCTTTCTATATTCTGGATTGGATACTATTCCCTTATCCAATTAATAGCTGGCAAAAAATTTTCTCCCATTCCTTTTTGGTTTCCCTTTTTTCCAGGACTAGGCTTTGAACTCAGGACTCAGGACCTTGCACTTGCTAGGCAAGCGCTCTAACACTTGAGCCACAACCCCAGCCCTTTTGCTCATTTACTATTTTTCAGGTAGGGTCTCACGCCTTCTGGCCCAGGTGGCCTGGACGGTGATCCTCCTGCTTACACACACCTCCCACATAGCTGAGGTGACAGGCGTGCTCCTCCTTCACACTCAAGACTATTTGTTGAGATGGCATCTCACTAACCTTTTGCCACAGCTGCTCTCGAACCACAATCCTCCAGATCTTCTTTGCCTGCCAAATAAATGGTATTACAGGCATGAGCCACCGCACCCAGACTTCTCTCGTTCTTTCAGGCTGTTTCTGTAACCTCTCCCCTTTCATAGTGTTTTGGTCAAAGCTCTGTGTTGGGGTTCGTTGCTTCTTTTCTAAGTCCAAAATTCAATTAATTCTGAATTTCATCTGCATTCTGTCCACTGCCTTACTGTTGCCTTCCCTTACTTTTCCTCACCACAGTCCTCTCCCTCAACCACAAACCTGATGATTCTGTTTCAGGTTCATGGAGACACAGAAAGTCCTTTTGTTTGTTCTGGTATTTCTTGATTTCCTCTGGTCACCAGCACTGTTTCACAGCAGTGCCAATGCAGCCCTTTCTAAATCGCCCACCTTTCCTTGTAGTCACATACCTTAGGCTTTACTTCAGATTCATGGAGATGCAAGACTATGGTG